>NC_133531.1:84444680-84748380 GCF_048544455.1 Silene latifolia | reverse complement strand
TCATAAACCCTTTTCCTTACTCATTCTTCTTATCCTTCTTCACCACCTCGCAAACCCTAACCCCTACATCTCTCTCAAGCCCTTGGATTCTTGTGTTTGTGGTAATCTAATTGGTGATTTTCCTTACTTTTATTCATTCTTTCACTTCCTATTTGATTAAGGTATGAATTTCCTTCTTATTTTAATGTTTTTCATCAATTAGAAACAATTAGAATGATAGAAAAATCTGAAAATTCGATTTATAGGTGAGAAAAATTTGCTTGTAATTGTTGTAATATGATCTAGATGCTTCCCTTTTATGATAATGGTTGTTTATAATACGAAAAATCGAATAGAAATTGCATATACTTATGGCAGAATTTTCTAGGGTTTGAGAAATTGAATTGATTTTTGGTTGTCTTTTACATGAAAAAGGGGTAAAATTGAGTAATGTATGGTGTTCATATCATGTGGGGTGTTGAATTTTGTGATTTTCACTTCAAAATTTGTCTTAAAACTCCGTCTTAAAAGTGCCTCAAACTGAAATTCGTCTCATGAAATTGTAAATTTGAGTTGTATATGAATGTAATTCGAAGATTTGTATCTTAAAAGTTGTAATAGTTGAGTTAATTCATGTTAATTATGCCAAAATTGTCACAGCTGTAGAGACCGTCTGAGCTATAAGAATTTGAAATTTTACTTGTCAATTGGGAATTGTTGGTTATAGTGTGTACTTAGATGAATCATTCATGATTTAATATGTGTACTTTGCATGTTTTGGTGAATATGTGTTGGTGTATTTAAATGGTGTGGTGAAACAGATGCCGAGACTAAACTTAGGGACCAGACAAAGTAAGAGGGGTAGGGCTTCTCAGCCCGAAGTCGGGGAGGGGAGTGGACCGGTGGTACCAGCTGTACCAGAGTATCCTTCAGTGGTCTTTGTAGACTTTACACAACGGGAAAGGTTTATAGCCTTACAGTCCCGTAAGATGAGACCGACTCATTGTGTGGACATAACTATTTTAGAGGACCTGGGTGTTGAGACGGATGTCCGTCATATTTTTGAGACTTTGGGGTTCACTGGGCTCTACCGTTTACGAAAGCATTCTTATGCTTTTCTGACCCTTGAGTTCATGAGCTGGTTTAAATACGAGCCGGTTGAGCAGACGGTGCAGTTCCGTCTTATGAACACCAGTTTTATTTTAACCATGGACCTGTTTGCCTCCCACCTTGGTTTGGCTAAGCTTCCCAAGGGATCCCTCCGTGACATTCTTGCCGAGTGCGGGGTTTGTCGCCTTATGCCCTGCATTACCGGGAAATCAGCTCCCACCGCTAGTAACATGTTGATTAATGATGTGCAACATGTTACCTTGAGGATCATTCTGCGTGCCGTGTCGAATCTTCTATACGAGAGGCCTGATATGAGTAAGTTGAACTCCCACGAGTTGTTGCTTCTGATGGCTTACCTTAACCCTGAGCGGACCGAGAGAGTGGTCTTTAATGCTCGCACTATGGTTTGTGCCAGCCTTGCTTTGATGGCCTTCTCTACTGCTTGGGTCCTGAGCTGTGATGCTATTGCCACCCGGTTAGCTGAAAAGCTAGCTTCTTTTAAGGCTTCCTCCGAGTACGTTCCCTTAGCCACCCAAGTACCTATCATGGACAGAGATTATTTCCTCGACCTGAAATGGTTGATAACCTTGGCGGATGGTAGCCTAGCATGGAGGGTGTAGGACATGAGCTGGATGAGGATACCGGCCCCTGAGCACCTTCCACCGACTGAGCCATTAGATGCGGTAGTGGTAGCTGCCGATTCTGATGAGGAGGAGGATGAGGATGCACCTCCGGCGAGACAGACGTACCTCATCGATGATACGATCCTTCAGGTTATGCCCGAGCCGAAGAAGGGAGAGAATGTGAGAGCTGCGGAGGATAGACCCAGGATAGGGAGAGGACCACGTCGCGTGAGAGAGAGGGTGGCTGAGACCCAGCCACAGCCGGCAGCACCACCACAGCATCCGTTTCCTAGCTATCCCTTCCTTGATACCCCAGAGACGCGTGCGAGCTACCTGGCATAGAGAGTGTCCTCTACCTTGACGCTCCTGATCATGCACGAGATGGAATATACTTAGGGTATTGGGACCGAGGGACCGCATCCAGTGTGGTGGAACGGAGTTGGTGACTACAGCGGGGTTTTCCACTCCTACGGGGTGGACATGTCTACGTGGGGAGCACCACTGTCTTATCCTTTCGGCGGTTTGACCCCATGGTACGTGAGTCCAGAGGTTGGAGCAGGGGATGTTGCAGGTCTTGGGACTTCAGGAGCAGGCACCTCAGGCGGTGACGGAGCTGAAGATGAGGTCATGGATGAGCAGCAGCAGCAAGAGTGATACTCTTTTCTTTCTCTTTTGTTTATGATTGTTGGTTGTGTTGGACAATAGTTTATTTCATTTCGTACTTATCATATTTGGTTGTATTGGTGGCCATAAGGCCGTACTTGCTTTGCCTAGACTTGTTAGTAGGATTTGGGGTCGGGTTATCATCCCGACTCGCGGTTATGCGATAGTATTGTTGGAATATGTGTCCTCCGACAATAATGCGATCACGACTGTTGATCATGATGATCACATGTTTAAATCTCATTATAAAGAATACAATTGGGAAGTAATATTGTTACTGTTAACTGGTCAACATATATCGGTAATGATTGGCTGACTAGAGTTTGACATTACTGTCGTGCGACGGTGGTGATCAGTTGACCCCCTAGGTCATACCTATAGGGCAACACTCTTAATTGATTATTTAATTAATCGTATAATGTTGCGAGTTAATTAAATTACTTGAAAATTGACGGACGATTTTGGAAGTAAAATTTACGTATCAAATTGAAATGTGATTAAATAAGATACGGTCTGAGTAATTGAATTGTATCATTACTCGGATGAAATTAATGTTTAAAGAAACAATCGAAATTGAATGAATTGTTATAAATACAATCTGTTGTGATTTATAAATGGTAAAATATTTTGGCACAAGTAATTATGAAATTACTAAGTCGATTTTTGTATGTGACGTATTTTTATTAATACGTTGATTTTTAATATGTTAAAAATACATAACAAATTTATGTCACATATGACATGTGACATATTGACAATTAACAAAAATAATATGGAATCCATATTATCAAATGGGCCGAAATTACAAGAAGAGGATTAAGCTAATTAATTGTTTAATTAGTAGCTAAACATAATGATTGTTTTGCTTTAGTAGCCATGCAAGCCTATGGTGCATTGTGAAGACAAATAAGTCCATGCATTGGCTCCCCTTTACCTCTCCTCTTACACGGTTTTGAGAAGCAAAAACCCATCATTGTTTTTCTATAATTTTTACCTAATAATATACTAAGTGTAGTGTATTATTCATTCATTCCTCCTATCATCCAAAATACAATTTTAGAGAGAATAAAAATCCTCCTCTCCTTCTCTCTAAAAACCGAAATATTCAAGTGTTCAATAATATTTTGGTTCAATTTTCTACCTTATTAATATTATACTAGTATTTATAATATTAATTTGTATTAAGAGATAGCCTTGGGTATAAAGCTTAGGGAGAGATCTTATACTTGGATCTTTGTTCTTCCATAAGGAAAAGCTCAAGAACAAGAGAGAAAGGTGATCTCTCTTGTGCCCATTAAACCGAAATCATCAAAGTAAGGACATGATTTCTCCTCTATTTTTATATTGTTTGCATGCATAAAATCCACATTTAATTTTACGACAAATTAATTTCGACATATATGAGTATGTTAGTATGTATATGAATCTACATTTCCTTCAATTGGTATCAGAGCCACGGTTGTTTGCATGCAAATCGGTTAAAAGTTTTTCCGAGTTATAAGAATAACAAATAAAACTTGTAAAATTTGTGTTATTATGATATATCACGAAATTAAACCATGCATGTTAATATTTCTGGTCCTAAAATGTTTTAGGATATTTTGGTTAATTTTTCGGATTTTTATTGTTCATAATTTACAATAATGGCATTTAAATGTGATTTTATGAGTAAAAATGTCAATTTTGGTCTAAAATTAGCTATACTTCGAATTTTCCATTGATTTTTGGATATGTTGTCACATATATTATTTTGAGATAACCTGTATATTTTCATAATTTTTGGACTTGTTATGCTCGAAAAATGAATTTTTCATTATTAAATTCAGATTTAAGTGAAAAATAGGTTAATATGAGTTAAATTTCGAATCTGGTCATAGAAAATTAATATGTTGTCACATGCAATTTTACAAGATGTGTGTAAAATAATTGGCTATAAAGAAGTCTTTTTGCATGATTTATGGATTTTTGAAGAAAAATAGCATAAATAGTGACATTATTAGTGGAAAATTAATAAAACATAATCTATGACTTAGGAAAAACGTCTAATGTTGCATTTTATTATCTTTTTAAGATCTAAAATTGAAAAGTTAGTGAAAATAATTTTTCCATGTTTTTATGATTGTTTTATTAAAAATCGATAAACCGCAACATTGTTTTTCCGGTAAATTTTCGAAATTTTTAACCTATGATTTTGAACATTATGAGTGTCATGGAAATTTTCAGAATGTTCATGAGTTTAAATTTCAAGTTTTGAATTTATTTGAAATTTTGTGATTTATTTGAAGTTTAATAGCTTATTTTTGTAATTTTTGGTCCATTTATGAACAATTTTTTATAATGTGGGTTAATTATGGTCAAATTATTAGTGAAGACTAAATTTTGAGTCCTAAGAGGTTAGGGTAATTAACTTATGCATAAATATGAGTTTATGTATTTTTGTGATTATAAAATGTTGAAATCACGCAAATCCGTAAAAACCGAGTAATATACGATATTGGCTAATTAAAAGGCGATTTAGCATAAAATTGAGCATGTTCATACATAATATAATGTTGCATTTTTCTTTATGATTGTCATAATTTTAATTTATGTAATTTTTGAATTATGTAATTTTACTTAGTATGGCCTTAGATTTTAATTGGTATTTCCCGAAATGTATGGGAATATCGATCCGGTTGTAATTTTTATTGTGATCTCGTATCACCGTTTTGTAATTTAATAGATTTATTTTATTTTAGTTACAAATGTATAATAGGAAATTATGTAATTTATTATGTAATTTTATTCATTCCGGAGTTCCAAAAGACGGATTTCTTCAAGAATGATGATACATAAAGACGGTGTTACCTCGAGATGCGTGCCACAACCGAAGTTCAAGGGACCAATGGAGTTGGTTTCCGAATATGTAATAGTTAAATAGTTTTTCTATTTTAGGAAAGGCCATACTAGGATTTATTTATTTTTATGCTTGCATTTTATTTTATGTCACATGCATCGCTAAATCGCCATAACTAAAAGATGCATTTTATCTTATCGAGTTTATCGACCATGTCAATTAAAATTATCGTAGTTCACCGCTTTAGTTCACTTAAAACGTGATAGATAATAAATTGGCATGATCTCTCGCTAAAACAATTAATTGAGACATAGCCTTACCTAATAGTAGAAACCATGAAAACCTATTTCGCGAGGGAGCGCACTCGGCTACCCCGGGGTACAAACCTTGTTACGTAGGGGAAGTGGGTGATGAATGTTAATCCACCGAATTCATGTTGATAAGGGATGTATCGGCTACCCCGTGCCCAAGTTGATGTGGGTTTGGATAATGGACACATTTATTCGAAATTTGAATTGAACTCAACAAAAGTAATTGATAAGGGTTGCATCGGCTACCCTGTGCCCTTGTTGATGTGTTTTGGGGTATAGATAAACATTAGAGTAATTTTATCGACCAAGAGTTCTAAAAGTAGAATCGACTAAAAGGTTAATCCACCGAGTTATATTGATAAAGGTTGCATCGGCTACCCAGTGCCTAAGTCGATATGAATTTGGGTCTTGGTATCATTTATCTAGTTGGGTAGAGGTCACTAGAAAAATGCTTAAAACTTGTTTAAATCATACATTTTTACGAGTATTATTAAAACGACAATTGTTTTACTCCTTATATTTTGTTTTGTAGACCACTTCTTTTTCATAACAAATGGCAACACCAACACCAACTCCTAATGCTACACCTCTCGCTAGTTCACTTGGCTCCGATCCTTTATGGATCGATGTAAACTTGAAAAGAATGGGTCAAATTTCTCCGAATGGGATGCCCAACTCAAATTAGCCGCCGAAGGTGACGACAAGCTTCGTTACCTTACCGAGGCCTCTCCACCCGAACCCTCCACTAGGTCCACCGCGGCCACTAGGGAAGCATATGAGGCTTACCAAAAGGAGTCCGCCGCAATGAAAAATGTCTTAATATTTGCGATGGAGGCGGACCTCCAAAGGAGAGCCTTTAAAATGGGCAATGCTAATGAGATTTACTCCAAACTTGTGACCATGTTTTCACAAACTCCGCGGATCGTCCAATATGAGGCGGCCGCGGCATTCTTTGATCTCGACTTCAAAGAGGGCCAAAAGGTTAGCCCTCATGTGCTCAAACTCATGGAGCTTGTCGAGACCTTGAAAATTCAAAAGGTTGAAATCCCCAAAGAACTCATCGTAGATAGGATTCTACACTCCTTGTCCAAAGTCAAGGCATATGTGCAATTCCGGGTGAATTTCAACATGCAAGACAAGGATGTGTCTCTTGAGGAGTTGCACAAGTTACTTGTGCAAGCCGAGAGGGACATGGGGTTAAATGTGAACCCTCCCAAGGATGTGCTTAACATAAGCACTAAGAGTAAAGGGAAATTCAAGAAGAGTGGAAGGAAGGGTAAAAAGCAAGCTCCCACATTCACCAAAGCTAAGTCTTGTGAAGCTAGCACATCCAAAGTCAAGAAGGGTCCTCTTGATAAATGCCATTATTGTAATGGCATGGGACATTGGAAAAGAAATTGTTCCAAATACCTTGGTGATATCAAAGCTGGAAAGATCACTCCAGTAGGTAAATGACTAACCTTCTTTTTATGTTTCTAAATTCAACTATGGTAATATGATGCAAAGTTGTGATAATGTATCTCCCTTTTTATTGTAAATAGGGCCTCCACCAAGCAAAGACAAAGGAAAGGAAAAGCAAGCATAAGAAACCATGGAGAAGCTAAGGATAGCTTTTATGGAGCTTTGCTTTTCATTGTCTTATTTAAAGTTATGTTTTGGATTTTAGAACTTTAAGTTTCCGTGTTCGACATGGAAAAGTATTTTGGATAATGGTATGTATTTTGGATGATGGTGACTTGGTTTGCAACCCAAGTCACCCGTTTTATCATTTATCCTTTATGTTCTAAATTTTCATCTTTAAATGCTTGTTCTTAGGAACATAAGATTATTCACTTAAAGTGATCTAATAGACAAATATAATGACGGGTTTCATTATATGTCCACATGCTTAAGGCGTGTGTATGATCACTTATAAAGTGATTTTGAGTCTATGAACTCTCCTAAAGGTATGTCAATCACCAAGTACACATATGAAAACAATAACTATTAGTCTATCTATGAGATAGTTCTCCTTATACTTCAACATCATTAATTTGTGTCTCATATGCTATCTTTGAATCTATAGTGTATTTATTCTAAAGATAGAGTGGGAGAAAAATGAGGACACCAACACACAAGGCAAGATAAAATTGTGTACTTGTGTATATGAAGATCTACGCAAGAGAGAATGATTTGAATAAAAGCATAGTATGCCGAATAGATGAGATCTATGGTCTCAAGTTAGTTCTATATGACTAAAGAGACCAAGTGTAGTAAACATAAGAGAATATTCTCAAGATAACTACACGAGGAGACCAAAAGAAAGTTTTGGAAGAAAAATGACTAATGTAAAGTCTTAACAAGTTTTTGACTAAGTTTATGAAACATTTGACCAATAGTTTCAACCTTGAGATTTACTTAAGAGCCTAAATGAATCATAGTAACATACTAGTTATGATCGAGTTGCAAAGATTGATATACCGATATCTTCAATGGCCAAAGTTTTAACCACGCAAATGTCATTACTTAACCTCACTATGAAATAGTTAAACCTCCTTCCAAAAGGGTATTTGCGAAGGACGTATTCTAGATATTGTTTATATTTGAATAATGACATTACTACACATCATTATGACATGAGTGTGTTGGAGATTTAAAATATCTTTCCGTAAGGTTAAGATGAGACCACTTCAAAATAGGTATTTTGAAGGGATATGATGGGAACATATATGGTTCTATCTTAATAACTTGGCAATACAATTTATACTTCAATTCTTGAATAAATTTCGATTGAGAAGTCAATTTCGAATTGAGTGGGAGTTAGGAAATTCTCATGTGAAGACATGGAATTTAGTGGGAGCTATCATCCTTGAATGTATAAAACTCATTACTCATTAAGGAATGACGAGCTAATATCTTCTTTCATAAAGAAGCTTTTGAGTTTTCATTTCTGGATGAACATGGACAACGATAAATCCAATTATATCAAGGGATGTTGGATTAGTATTAAGAGATACACATCGTATCAACATTCACATAGGTTATTCATGTAGATGAAAATGGAATTGCCATTAGCAGTCATGGTCGTTCATTGAACCTATGAACAGTTGATCTCATGATTATTAGTAACTAATGTTTCCGCCATTAGAATAATCATGTACATGTCCAATTATGAATCATATGCATAAGAGCATGATGATGGATGGTAAGCCATAATAGAAACGTCATGTATTCTCAAGAAGAATCCGATGAACGATTTCGGTGCTTGACGGAATGTTCCATTGTGTGTTAAAAGGTTACACATATTGTAGAAAATCCGAGCACATATAAGGATTTATGAGAATCCCAATCTTTCAAGCCTAGAAAGAGAAATGAGAAGTTTTTGGAAAAATGCTTGGTTGAATAAGAGGTTATTCAAGATAATCTTTCCTGGTTAAGCCAGGACTTGTGAGAAGTGTCAAGCTGATAATCTTGTCAGTTGTTACAAGATTCTACAAAACATATACCTAGTGCATTGTGTGTGGATGGATTACTTGATCAGTACAAGTTATATCATTCATCACAAATTCGTTCGTTATGTGATAGTCGATAAGAAAGTTCTTTCAAGTTAAAGAACCGAAACCAAGGTCGTGAACCTTGATGTGTACTTGGTAAGATTCATGCTATGAGAGAGAACATGAATGTGAAGGAGATTGCAAGTGTAAGAAGTTTGAACACATGGACACATGGGATGTTAAACTTCTATTGCAATCAATAAGTGTTTACACTGACCATATACATCACAAAGTTGTAATATGATATTGACTACCCGAGTGTGATGTCGACATTTGTCGTTTGAGTTATTATTAACTCACCTTGTACATTGTTATATCCAAACGGGTTGTAGAGACAATTGAACCCCGTTAATGTGAACATGGATTAACATTGTTTTTGCCCATAGTTACTTATATGAGGTGACGTCTCGAAGTGACTAGAGTGTGTTGCGATTGATGGCAAGTTCAAGTGCCATAGAGTCATGTGAGATGACTAGTCGATCACATAGGCATCATTAGGAACATTTTGTCGGGCCTAATGACCGCTTATAGAGTTCTGGCAAATTTATATAGCCTGGTCGTGGCGAGAGCTACTATAGTATTCAAATGAGTCGATTTTTTTGACTAAAGACTATTCACCTAAGATGGCACAGTTTCAGATTAACTTTGATTTGTGTTACTACGACCTTCGTAAATGGGGTCAAATGGGCATATTTTGGGTTATGATGACTGTGGCTAGTCGAAGGGAATGAGTGCGATAGGAATTGTCCACCCCTAGTCAGGGTTATAACAATATCTCAGGGCCACTCGAGGAGTAATGAACTTGAAATGCGTGGCCACGCTCGGAAGGTATCTATGATAGATAAATCCGGTCAATCGTTATTCTCCAGATCGAGGAAACCACTCTCGATATGATCACTTGCAAGTACGACCGAAAGACACCTTGCATTGAGTGGGAGATAGTAATAGGACAAGAGAATTGGTGACGCACACTTGTCGAGGACAAGTGGGAGATTGTTGGAATATGTGTCCTCCGACAATAATGCGATCACGACTGTTGATCATGATGATCACATGTTTAAATCTCATTATAAAGAATACAATTGGGAAGTAATATTGTTATCTTGTCAACTTTGGTCAACATATATCGGTAATGATTGGGTGACTAGAGTTTGACATTACGTAGTCGTGCGACGGTGATCGTTGACCCCTAGGTCATACCTATAGGGCAACACTCTTAATTGATTATTTAATTAATCGTATAATGTTGCGAGTTAATTAAATTACTTGAAAATTGACGGACGATTTTGGAAGTAAAATTTACGTATCAAATTGAAATGTGATTAAATAAGATACGGTCTGAGTAATTGAATTGTATCATTACTCGGATGAAATTAATGTTTAAAGAAACAATCGAAATTGAATGAATTGTTATAAATACAATCTGTTGTGATTTATAAATGGTAAAATATTTTGGCACAAGTAATTATGAAATTACTAAGTCGATTTTTGTATGTGACGTATTTTTATTAATACGTTGATTTTTAATATGTTAAAAATACATAACAAATTTATGTCACATATGACATGTGACATATTGACAATTGACAAAAATAATATGGAATCCATATTATCAAATGGGCCGAAATTACCAAGAAGAGGATTAAGCTAATTAATTGTTTAATTAGTAGCTAAACATAATGATTGTTTTGCTTTAGTAGCCATGCAAGCCTATGGTGCATTGTGAAGACAAATAAGTCCATGCATTGGCTCCCCTTTACCTCTCCTCTTACACGGTTTTGAGAAGCAAAAACCCATCATTGTTTTTCTATAATTTTTACCTAATAATATACTAAGTGTAGTGTATTATTCATTCATTCCTTCTATCATCCAAAATACAATTTTAGAGAGAATAAAAATCCTCCTCTCCTTCTCTCTAAAAACCGAAATATTCAAGTGTTAAATAATATTTTGGTTCAATTTTCTACCTTATTAATATTATACTAGTATTTATAATACTAATTGTATTAAGAGATAGCCTTGGGTATAAAGCTTAGGGAGAGATCCTATACTTGGATCTTTGTTCTTCCATAAGGAAAAGCTCAAGAACAAGAGAGAAAGGTGATCCCTCTTGTGCCCATTAAACCGAAATCATCAAAGTAAGGACATGATTTCTCCTCTATTTTTATATTGTTTGCATGCATAAAATCCACATTTAATTTTATGACAAATTAATTTCGACATATATGAGTATGTTAGTATGTATATGAATCTACATTTCCTTCAAGTATGTATATATATTTAGTGTTATGTTAGGAGGTATTTGAAGTACTTTGACCTGTGGCCACTCGACCGAGTGCCCCTCACTCGATCGAGCAGCTGCAGATGTGTCAATTGATGAGCATTCTGATCTCGGGCTACTCGATCGAGTAGCTAAGACACTCGATCGAGTAGGGCTAGCTCGATCGAGTACCCAGTACACTCGATCGAGTAGCGTTGTTTCAGGGACCTTTCAAGAATTAAATTTTTTTAATGTTTATATTTTTGCATGTTTCGACATTTAACATGGTTGTTGACGGTTAGTAACATGTTTGGATCGTTAATTTTGTATGTTTGGGGGTCGTGCTTGAATTATGAATGACGATTTGTGACGAATAGTGAGAATAATAGTTGGTTATTATTGCATTCATATACATCCTTAACGCTTACATGTACGCATAACTTATTTATTATCGAAAAGACTTGTTACTTATTTTGCAGAATTTCCATAACTATATTATATACGATTGATATATGCATGTTTTTATGGCTCTTGATAATTATCCTCGTAAGGTAGCATATATATATATAAGTCTATGTTAATCGTGATTAATGAGTAATGTCGACAAGGTACAATAAGTGTTGGGTAAATGACAGGAGATAAGTATTTGTAGTGTGTTCAGTAATTCTGTGGTGAACTTCGGGGACGAAGTTCCTTTTTAGGGGGGAAGAGTAATGTCGCAAAAGAAAAAGGTCGAAATTATAATAATTTTGTTGTTTGTTTGTAATGTTTTCTATTATCTCTGTTATATTTCTGGTTTGAAGTTATAATTGTTTTAATCGTTTTGATGAGTAATTTGTATGTTTAAGTAAAAGTTGAGTAGTTTACAATGAAAAGATAGTCGTAAAGAGATAAGTATGTCGGGAACGGTAACGAAGTGTTTGAATCACGCAGAGTAATAGGATCGTTGTGTGACATGTTTTGGTGTTGATAGTTGTGTGCTAGTGAAAGTATGGTCTCGTAGTGCGTGGCTAAGAGTTTGGAGTAGTAGTATAGTCGTTGGTCGTGTTGGTACGTGTTGTGAGTTTGGTACTTCAAGTTGTGGGTTGTACAAGTTGGTGTATATGGTGTGTCGGGCGGTGATGATGATGACATAGTGGGGTGATGCTTCTAGAGAGTAGTGACCTGTGTCGGGAGAACGGTGATGTCGACCTTGGTTTCTTGTTTTATGGGTGGGGGAGGATGAGTTGAACTTCGAGGACGAAGTTCTATTTAAGGGGGGAAGACTGTAATACCCGTCCTTTTAGGGACCCATTGACCAACGTTGACCAACCTTCGGAGCAGGTAATAGCCCTTAATGATGCGTGCCAGAGTTACCTTGTGCCATGGTTGACTTTAGATTTGAGTAGTACTCGATAGAGTAGAGGTTACTCGATCGAGTAGTTTGGGTACTCGACGAGTAGGGGCCACTCGATCGAGTACGTTAGTTACTCGATCGAGTAGCGTCTTTCCAGCGAGGGTTTATAATCGTGTTTTGTTAAAATCGCAAATCATTTCCGCCTCCTTCTTTCAGACCTAGATGTCGTCCCTCTCCTTTCCCTTCACCACATACCTTCCATGGGAGCCCTTGACGATGCTAGTGTTTTGAGGATGGGTTGCTTGAGTCGGGTAGCGGTCATAACACCGTTGTGAGATGCGTAGGTATGTCATCGTCATCATCTTTGTCTTTGTGTTCCTTGTAAGGTTATATTGGTAGCAATAGGCTTGTATAATGTTTGTATAGGGATTGCTTGCTTGGTTGATGTCGCATGGTGATCGAGGAATCACTGCCTTTGGTTAAAGGTAGGTTCGCATACTCAGTTTCTGTTGATTGTCTAGTGTGTCGGTTGCTGTGTCGTTGTTGTATTGTTGTTGTGACCGTGTGGTTGAGTATACATGGTAATCGGGTGGTGTATGCTGTCTTGTTGGTTGTTGTTGTATTGCAGCTGTCTGTGATTGTTTGTCTCTGGTTCTCGAGGTGCATCCTCGGCTGAGTGGAGTCACTTGCGGGAGTGGCTTCACGCCCTAGTTTTGCCATCCGTGGAAGCCGCCACGGGAGGGGATGTGCACATTAATGGGACAGCGTTATCGCTCGGTATGACGAGCGGGGCTTAGGTGAGAACGGCTGCGGTCCCCCACTGGCAGGGCTGGTCCAGTGGACAGTCGGTGACGGAGATTGGTTGGAGTGGTTATGACTGTGTGTGTTTGATTGTGTTTGTAATATGTTGATGGTTGATTGTTGTGTCTTATCTCAGTTACTGACCTTGTGTGGTTTGTCTTGTCTGTTTTGTTGTGTCTACCGTGATCCCTTATTGTGAGCAGTCAGTCTTAGCAGGCGTTGTCTTGGATGGTTACTGGAGTCCTGGCTGGGATGAGACCTCACGAGTAATGACAGAAGTAGTATATAGTTGATGAGTTGTATCTTTATTTAGTAGTTTGGCCGTAACTCTTGTAAAATAACTGTATTTGTTCTTTTATCGACTTTTGATGATTGCTTACCTCGGGTAACCGAGATGGTGATGCCCTTATATGCTAAGGAAGGTCTGGTTAAGGCTCCTCGGTATATGGGGGTGTGACAGCCTTGTTATGACAACCCATTTGATAATGGTCCTTGTTGGGATGAGGAATATGAGGACATTTGGGACCCCAAATACACACCATTGAAGTCACCTTGGACGAGAGTAAGAGTACTTGCCTTGAATGTGGTGATTTTTACTATTTGGAGGACGAGTTGAATGAAGTGCTAAGCAACTACCCTTTCATGTCCCTTCCATCCATTACATCGCTTATAATTTTTGTCATAATGTTCTTCACATGCTTGTCCGGTCGATTACTTGGGCATTATTCAATTGTATAATCTCGTGTTGCTATCCATGCCTATTCATGTCCCACTCCCAAGAATTTGACCGACTTCTACGTGCTTTGATTAATAGTGATATTTTGACATAAAATCATTAATTGATAACCTTTTGTTTGATGGAGTTCCTCAATAAACATTAAACTTGTATATAAGCATTTAGTGAAACTTTGCATTCATTCATTCATTTAATTATTGCATGAGAGATGAAAGGGAGGGATCTCATATTTTAATTGAGCTTTTTGAAGGAAATTAATGAAAATGAGAAGGTAGCAAATGTAATGAAATGAATAAAATGGAGATTTTGGGCTTGTGCACATCTTTCTTATCATTAAAAAGGTGTTGGGGCAAAATTTGCTTGAAATCCGTGGGGCCTGACCTTAACTCGTGCGAGATGAAACCAAAGGAAAGAAGGATTTTTAACTGCCTTAGAATCTGGGCGATTTTTGGAGAAAACGGGCGTCCCAATCTTCAACCCGCGCGGATAAAAAATGTCTCGAGTGAGTCAAGCCCCAATTCGAGCGAGTTGAAAACAACTCGAGCGGATAACTTTTTCTCTCAATTTGGCTCGTGTCATTGCTATGTATGCCTCCTATCTACCATCTTCATCTCCTATAATGATTGTAAGAACCCTTTCTTTCTCTATCTCTCATGTATACTTGCATTTATGTAGTTATCTCATGATTAAACCATTTTCTTCCTACATTAGCAATAACGTTTAAAATCGGTTTGGGAAGGTTGAACAATGAAGTAACATACATTATAGTTAATCATATAGAATAGACTTGCCTTTTTGAAATATTTCATATTGCATTTACATTAGCTAGTTCATATAGTATAGTTTGCATATCTCACATGTACATTAATTAGTTGCATATAGTTAGTTCTTGCATTCATGCATAGTCACTAATGACCAATCATATTCCTTTATACACTAAAAATAGTGCTCAAATCGGTTTGGGGAGGTTTGATCATAGGTGATCATAGCTTAATAGAGAGCATGCATCATCTAGTGTAGTTTAGATTGCATTCATTTGTTATATATGTCATATAGAATTGCATTTACTTAGAACATGCATTCATTCATATAATTGCATTTGCATTTGTACTTCAATTTCTATAAAATCCAAAAATCCAAAAATATGTATTTCCTACTCCTACAGGTACATTGAGGACAATGTCCAAAATAAAATGGGGGATGGAAATTTATATTCCAAAATCCATAAAAATTTGAAAATTTCAAAAACCAAAAACATGTTCTTTAATTTAGAATTATATATACTTGTATTTTTGTCCTCTTCTTACATAGATACAACACTACATTTGAGGCATTGTCAAGGGAATGTGAAGACCGCTTGGTATGATGGCTCTGATCTCTATGTCCCTTCCATTTATTTTCATTATTCATATAAAGAGGATGGGCGTATACGTCAAGGAGGATGTGGTATATTTCGTTGTTGCGGTTTGTGTACCTATTTGTTTTTAGGAGTTGCCTCTAGATTATATGGCATTTTAGGTTATAGAAGCATATGCATAGAGTTGTATATATGTTAGTTGCATCATCGCAAGTAGTTGCATATTAGAAAATTTTGTGAAAATGCCTATTTGGGAAGCTTGACAAGTGTATATAAGGCCCTTGTAGATAATTTTTCTCCTTGAGACTTTGTTTGCTAGAATACCCTCAAGACACCCTAGGATATGTCATACTAATATCTTTTGACCCATGGACTAAGGCATAGTCAAGAGTACCTTGTGGTGTGATAACACCTTGACTACCGTTTATTCCAAGGTGACCTTTGAAACCATGCAACCGTTCTTTCACTTCTATCACCATTTTGTCAACAAAAAGGAAATGGGCACAAAAATCACCAAATTGAGTTCAAGTATAAAGATTAAAATAAAAAAGTTTGCAAAATTGCATCAATGAAAAGAGGAGCAAAAATAGACTTCTATGCTTTAATAAAAGTACCCTTGCTATAAAATGGGGTTACTTTGGGAAATGTTTAAAAATGCAAAGATTGAAAATATTGCAAAGTATCAAAATGTCAAACATCAAAAATGGCAAAGAAATGTTCTCAAAAAGTCAAATGCCACAACAATTTGGGGGGAAAAACAAATCAAAAGCAAACTACCATTGTGAAACTCATGCATCTTGAAACCCTTTCTATCCTTTGATGATCCTACTTTGTTGCATGGTGGGGAAAGGACGACTCTTCCTCTTGTCTAGGCAAGAGGGGGAATTCCGTGATCCAACAGTGTTTTCTAACACCATAGGGACTTGGCTCTTGACAAAAGCATTTAGCAACAGGGGACAAAGGTAACCTAGTTTAACACAACTTGGAGATGACTTGTTTGTATCCTCTTAGACTTAGTAACTAGGAGAACCAATTACTTCCCCTTGTAGGTGATTTCGGCCACTTAGATGAGGAAAGTGGCTATTCTTTTGTAGATGCATCCATTACTTGTTTTGTGTCCTTAATGCTTGGATGCACCGCCATTTTGGAAAGCCCCACCTTGCCCTGCAAGAAGGAATCTCTGTGACACTCCGCGATAACGCGGAAAATATAACTAATAAATTAAAGCGGAAATCTATGAAATTTTTGAAACTTTTAAAGTTTAAAGCGCGGGTTAATTAAATTCCAAGACATAAATAAAGAATGCGGAAATAAAGTTTAAATTATACAAAGGTGATAGTCAAGGTGAGGGAAAATATATCCCTCGAATGATAATACAATAAAAGGTAAGTCTAAGAAATCCTAATGAACCGACTACAAGGCCAAAGTGCTCGCTAGCTCACACATGTCTTCACCCCATAGATGCACCAACTAATAGTTGTCATTCATGTAAACATGAATGCCACATTCAGTGGGGAGTAACTCAAGGTTCTCCCAACCACAAAATGTCGAAACGAACATAAAAAAAAACTAAAACAGGTAAGTCATATAAGATACTTACAAAAGATGTGAATGTCAAGTTTAATTTAAACATGGCGAATAAAAGAGATGGAACAATATAAATCATCATTAGCATAATAAAGATTCAACTAATCATGTGAGACAATTAAATAATATAAAAGACAAGAATACGGTCATTTATACAAAAGCACGCATTTCAAGAAAATACCACATAGATATGAGATTAGAATCCGAATCATGTGAAACAGTTAAGTAAGGGGATCAACCAATGTAAATTTCAAGGACAGAAACTGTAGCCATTACTTGGAAAAAAAACCACTTAGCAAACATTGCACGGGACGTGGCTACTAATGTCACATTCATACTTATGGCTTGCATCTCACCATAAGAACGGATGGGAACATCAATCCCGACGATCATATCGCAACTAGAGGGCTTATAGCTTACCCCTAGTATCCGATAGGACCAAGACAAACAACACAAGGTATAACTTTTGCCTTGAAAGACAAATACCAATATCTATAACAAAGCAAGACCTTTACTACTCATATATAAATATGTAATTCCCCTGGTAGGACGACAATGGTACTCCCAAGACTCAGTCCTAGTCTAAATCTGGCCAGGCTCTCGGAGCAGAACGGTCCCCGATTCGACATGCGGCAGAACAGTCCGCATCCAAGACTCGAAGACAGATCGGAAATCGAGAACCCAAAATCGGCAGGACAGTCCGAAAGAGGCGGAGAATATGAGCTAAACCCACAATCGGCAGGACAGTCCGAAAGAGGCGTAAAGACAAGTCAAGCAAAATGTATAGCTTTAAGGCATTGTCACCAGATGTAACACCCCATATTTTTGGCAAAATTTAAACTTACATTTATATACAAAACTGGCCAAAATACGGGATATTATAATCAATATAGAACGTTTTTATTACAAAATGTCTCTTAAAATAAAATATACAAAATGAACCAAAACTTTTACAAATCTTTAAATAGAATCTTCTCTTGAAATAAAAATCCTTTTGAACTGCAGCGGAAGTAACCTGAAATAAAACCAGAAGACATAAAGGACTACCCCCATGACGAGTAGCCCAGAAGGGAGAAAACACGTCAACCGGAAAGCTGGGTAACAGATAATACCTCAATATAAGCAGAATAGTTTTTGGTCATGGCGTGGAAACACGGACACGTAAAAATAAAAATAAACAGAGAGAATAATAAAACACTCCCCATGACTAATCTGAAACTCAAACTTAGACACTCTCATCCGAATAACTAACTCATTACTCCGTCTCATAATATAATACTCCATAGTAACCAGATATCGTATTCTCATCATCAATCCTAGGACCAATGACAAGGGGTGAGTGAACTGGCGGATAAGACCGCGAAACAATATTTGCATCTCAATGTCAATTTCAATCTCATAATAATATAACTCAATAACCATGGTCACTCTAGACCGTAAACACAATATGGCACAATGGCCTCATAACTCAATACCAGTAACCAATCTCAATCTCAATTTCAATATCGTCAAGGTTCAAAGAACCGTGCTCAACACTTAGAGTAAAACTCTAAACTACTTACCCACGACTCAAGACCAAAGAATTCGACAATTAAAATACGCTACCCGTCAAACCAATATCTCAAGAAAATGAAGACTCAGATCGCCAACGTCCGAACGTTATTTCCAAGTATAATATAAACTCAATCCTATTCTCAAATTAGTTCTACACCACCATCTTATCTAACAGCAACCAAACCAAAATCCTTTGTGAAATCCATAATCAAATCAGCTTCTTTACATTACAAACCCCTAGGTTTCAAATGTCTGCACAACATGCCTAACCCACCACATTACCTAATCAACAAGAGATTAATCGCATGCCATAAAACCATACTCATGTAAACCCATAAATAATCTGTCGCAGCCCTATCTCACGATAATAAAATTAAGAGTAGAAAATATAGAATTACTAGTACGCATAATATTGCACCACATCAATTAATCACTATTATCATCTATTATCATCTATTGACAAATAATTGCACATATACATACAACCCCAAACAATAATAAGAGTATTAGGATCGGTAGAATCGTGTTACCTCGTCCGATAGAAGAATAAATCCAGTTTGCTCAAAATTGTCGAAGAAAACTGATATACGATCTTAGTAAAGAACACAAGGATTGACAAACGAGGTTGAAATACGCATAAATTAATTGAGCCCATAAATCAAGAAAGAGGAATTGTTGAAGGTGGTTTTTAATGTAACAAAGAAAGTAGGAGGAGAGATATGGAAAACATAAAGGGGTTATGCGGCACCCTTTAAACATCAACTAGTTTTGTGACCCGTGAAAATCACGGGTACCTTTAGAATTAATTGCTAGTGATTTCATACTAATTCTAATGTAAAATAAACTAACCCAAAAGATGTTTACACATTTGTGTTTAAGCAACAATTTGTCGTGCAATATTTGTACCATCGCGTTTGTCTACATCCAACGTACCAACAATTTTGTATTTTGAGTTATCTGTACTCTGTAATGTAAACCAACTAAAAAAAATACTCTACATGAATTACGTCTCAAAAGTTCCAATTCTCTCCAAGTCCTGGGCAATTTGGATATATATTTTGTCACATTTTGTGAAAAACATAACCAGCCATAAAATCAGATGATACAATATTTAAAATAGAATCCCGTCACATATTCACTCAAACTATGCTGTATGACTTTCTTCTTCAAGAAATTTATAAAGTTCAAAGAGTAAGACTCCAAGGTCACTACTTCCAAACCCATTTGCTCTGCAGCTCTAGCTTCCACAACACTCGGCTCTCAAGCCTGACTTGGAGAACAACCGCACGAACTCACCTCACCCTCACCACCACGGACCACCACTCATATCCCATTCCCTCTCGAGGGCAACACTGCCCCGTCGACATTAACTTTCCATCTTCCAACCTCCGGCCGCATCCATCTCTTAGTAAGAGTTAAGATAATAATATTATTTTTTGTACAAACCAAAAATATAATATGAGAAGATAAATCAGCAGGGATTCACAACTTCCATTTGTCAACTTCGCCATAATTTACAACTTAAAAAAAATACAAATGGTCTTCTAACTTGTAAAATCTAACCACCAAATTTCGCAATAAAATTAATCCTCCTATTTTATTCGGCTGAATTAGTTGATCCTGCAATTTCAGTTTTATTTAATTGGGCTTCCCATGGCTGCTTTGCTGTATTATTGTAGGAAATAGTTGAGCATAAGTTTTTTTCAATAGTATTGAATATCCATGCAATAATAATCACATTCATCACGGCCTATTAGATTCGAGATTGACAGCAAATGGAAAGAAAGGAATCGTCAAAGCAAAGTGAAACAACGAACTATATTGAACTAAGTTGCACTATACTCCCTACTCGCTCCATGTTCAATAATAATAATATGAGATTGTCAATGGCTACCAATCAGTCCACAGAGGCAATTGAACAACAGCGAAATAGAGTGTCTCTTACTCAATCACATACCTTCACTCCATCATTATCATTTGACCAAAAATGCAATTATCATATATAAGTGCCACACATAATTGCATGTCCTCTTGCTAAATGGGTTTGTATTGGTGGGTTGATGATCCGCTCTTTGCTACTTACGTTCTACGAGTATATAAATGTACGACAACTCCTCTAACTATGTCATTCACTTAATCCCTTCCAAATCCTCGTTAATTGGTATAGGAATATAAGTCTTTATTATATGACTTTTTTTTTCAAAACCAACACCCCTGGGAAGACAGAATTTATGAAATAGGAGATAGGAGGTAGGACATCAAGAAGAAGATATTAGAACATATTGTTATATTAGGATAGAATTATAAAAACACAAAAGCTTCCTTATACTTTCTCTGTCCCGGTCATTTGTTTACCTTTTTCATTTAGGGTGTTCAAGTCGATTGTTACCTTTCTTTTTTGAGAATGTATTTGATGAGCAAATTGATCCTATGCATTCAATTTGGTCCATTTGTCATCTAATAATTTGCTTCCTCTTCTCTTAGTTATCTTTGTACCAAAATGAAAAGTAAACAAAAGCAAACATGCATTACTAAGGCGGTAAGGCTATGAGTAAGAAATAAAGAACAAAGCGTTTAGGTTAGGATATTGAAAAATACCGATTTGATAAGAACCAAAGAGTCTCAATTGCTTGAAAACTGCTTGAAAAAGGATTTATGATTCTAACAACCTGCAATTACATAAAAATAAGTTGTCAGGGAGGGATTAATAGAACAAATTATAAATTATGAATAATAAGAATAACGCAAAAAGTTGTTATGATTTTTTAATGTCCTCTTATATATATAAATGGTTGCTAAGGAGTAAGGAGTATATGAAGTGCCATCGCCGTTAGCGGATAAATTCCCACCGTAAAGGAGATAGATGAAGAGAGGAAGAGAAATAGCCATGAAGACTTAAATGAAAGATGTACAACTTGATAATATGAACAGTTGTTTTGTCTTTATGATTAGTAAATAATACTCATAAATCAAATCAAAAGACCGTTTAGTAGTCCATTTGCTTAATACTCCGTAGCTCTTCTAAGTATTTTGCAGCATGACACTTGGCAAATTTTGGGTGCTCAATGTACCCTTTTTATATTATTGTATAGATGTGGCATAGTAATTATCTGACGTGGCTTTTTACAATCACACGTGGCTTTGTTGACGTGGACTTTATGAGCCATTTTAGTTTAGGCTTTTAATAGTATTTTATAGATTGTAACTTATAAATAAGAAGAAAAAAAGGTTTCTTCTTGTCAATTTACAAATCATAGTAAAATAAGAATAAGAATTGTTTAGAAATTGGAAGTCCTAAATTATAATATGAAGAGTTAATAACAATAAAATATTTCCTTAAAAATAAATTTGTTTCTTTTCTATGATATGATTTAAAAAGAATAAGAATATTAAATTCGACAATATGGGGTATTACATTATTTCCCCCTTAAAAAGAACATCATCCTCGAAGTTCGAGTTTAGAAAAATAGAGCCAATGTAAAATTTAAGTGGTATTACACCAGAATACGATATGAGCTAACCCACTATCGGCACAACAGTCCGAAACAGGCGGGAAAAACATAAATCAACCAACTCGCGGCAGAACGGCACGAGAGCGACGTAAACCAATTCTTGGCAGAACGGCACAAGTAAGGCGTAAAGGCATTATAAAACGGGTACGACTCAACCAAGCGATACGAATCAACTTGGAACGAGACTAAAATATATAAAATGAGCAAGTGATAATCCAAGTAAGACATTTCATGCTAACATATATTCATGAACATGAACGAATAACCCATTTCTTCAATATTTGTCATTTGAATAAAAACGTAAACAAACGGAAATGAACCAGTCATAATAAGCAAAACAAGCATTCAATTATAAATGACTCAAAGGTAAGATAAACCATTTATTGGTCTCATAATAAACTGAAAACACGTCATTTCATGTATAATTGAGATAATTAAATAATGCATTACACAATTATAAATCATGTGAGAAAAATATATCAATGAACGATATTTAACGAATTAAGTTATATAAACATTGAGACGGGATTTAAATAATTCGATTAACCCGAAATTGGCACCAAAAGTACCCATAATGAGTGTGGCCCAATAACATAAGTTGTAAACAAGCCTAACCAAATAAACATTTCAAACCCAAAAGATAAAACCTAACAAGTCCAAAGGATAGAGCATGACAAACCCAAATGATATAACATATCAAGCCCAAAGTGAAACATACTCAACACCTAAAAGAATAAAAGAAACAAAGAAAGAAAGAAAGGATGGAAAGTGAAGTCAGGCCAACCAAACAAGAGCATCGCCAAATTCGACCACGGCCAGCCTACGAAAAACCCCACAAACACTTGGTCACGGTTGCTCAGCAGCCCGAGAAACGGTCAATAAGAACCGTGTTAACACGGTGTACAGCTAGACATTTAACACGAGAAGTCCGAGTGCACCCAAGACGATATTATCATGTATAGCACCAACATGAAAACAGTTCGAGGGGCTACACATCTCGTCCCAAAAATAGAGTTCAGACAACCTTTATACGGTTCCCAAGACAGTCCCAAAACAACCCACCAGACCCGCCAAGGACAGGCCGAAGTGCAGGCCGTAGCAGGGCACACAAACCAACTGCAGACACCCTCCTCGGCTGAAAAACAAAGCTAACCCAACTACACTCAAGACCACCATGGAAACAGGCCAATTTACCCATCCTTTGAGACGGAAAAACCCAGCTAAAACCATCAAAACGGACCCGACGCAGACCGTGAATGGACACCCATAACCACTATTTCGACTATTAAAAATTGCACAACACCAATCCGCGCGACCATTATTTCGACGGTCCAAAACAGAGGATGAGACCGTCCAAATCAAACATCAATTTGAGACGAAATTTACCATACAAATGAGACAAATGTAAAGAACCAAACTTTATCACACAGGAGCATATAAAACGACATGTAAGACGGAAATTTCGACATTTTTGTCGAGTAACCTATCACCGTTACCTTTTTGCCCTTCAAATCTCCGAGGAAAACGTCTAAAGAGTACGAGCCTCCCTCTGAGTCTTCAGTTTCTTCAACTAGAAGAAGGAAAACGAAATAAAGGAGCTAAAAATCAGAACTTTCATGAGACGGGTCAATCTGAAATCACCACAAAAACTAGACTTTCTTACCTTGAAAGGAGGAGGAAGGAAAGGGGAAGAGAATGGTACAAAAATTAGAGGAAAAGGTGGAGAAATGAGGGAGAAAACGGAGGTTGAAGGGGACAATTAATGGGGGTGGTGTTGTTTTGTGTACTGTGTTTGTTGTTGCAGGTAGTACGAAAAAGAAGAAGGGGAAATGAAGGGGGTGGGGACGGTAGCAGGATAACAACAATAATATTAGTAATAATTATAATATATAATAATAAAAGAATTATAATAACATATGATAATATGTAATAATATTATTTAAAGATAGAGTGTAAGAGGGAGGTATGAGTGTTGTCAACCTTTGATTGGTCGAGATAAAAAAATAGTCTCACATATGAAATATGTGACGGTCTATTGCTAGACGGAAATTCGCCTTAAACCTACTGTAATTTAAGGCGGAGCTTTATTATTATTATTGTCGCTATTAATATTATCCGACAAAAATATTTATTTTATATAAACAAGCTTGTGAAAATGTAACTTTTATAAAATTTATGTTCAAAAGGAGATTAATTAAATTAAATAATTTAAAAATATATTATAAAGTAATCGAACGGTTAAATAAATTTTAAATGTCAGATGAGAAATTCGCGGGTGTTACAATCACCCCATCTTTTATAAAGTTTCATCCTCGAAACTTGAAAGTAGAAAATGAAAGGTTATAAAGGTAAAACTGGACTTTTGAAATTGGAAACCCAAAACATTAAAACGTTACAAATAGTAAGAATTAAAATTCTTTCAAAAGTTTTAAATAAAATTTTCTGACAGAACCAGATTCTCATCAAAGGAACGGAAGTGCTCTCGTTGCGCATTCAAGAACATCACATTCCAAATCAAAGATAAGGTCAAAAAGCAAATCATTTGTATAAATCGAAAATCAAAATACTTTCAAAAACACTAATGAAGAGTTTTCAAAAGTATAAGTCTCATTCATGGAACGAAATTGTTCTTGTTGTGCACACAAGAACGCTAACTTTCCAAGTCAAAGACAAATTTAAAACAAAAATCACTCGACAACAAGCGTAGAACAAGTTATTAAACGTCTCTAATAACGAGTTCTAACATCCGATCAACGTTAAAATCAAAAGAAAAGGTAATCCACTCAAATTTGCTTTTGCAAAATCCAAAATAGAAATAAAGGTTTCAGTTTTAAAATCAAAAGGGAGTCAAATTCCTGAAAACATAATATTAAACTTTGACAAAGAAATCATAAATAGATCAAAATTAACAGAATTTGGATAAAATTTAAAGAAATCTTGTGTTTAGCAACTAAGATCATAATAAATAAGTTTATTTTCAAAGAACAAGTAGGGAACTAAATCAAATTTTCATTTTCGAACTTTTTAAAATAGGTAAAGTTTTGTAAAAATAATATAAATTTTTAACAGTGAACCAAAAATGATAGCTTGAAACGTTTAGAAATTGTACGAAAAGAATAGAACTTAGATATCATAAATGCAAAGTACGCTAAGAGAGTTTAAATTTAAATAATCAAAAGAACTATGATGAACTTTCTAGGGGTAAGAGTCGAGCAAGGTCAACAATGATGTCAAAGATAGAGCTTCGCAGGTTACGAGTGTCAAACTTAAAGGAGGAGCATGATGAAGCGAGGAAGAGAGGTATGAACGGTAACGCTTATGATCAAAGAAGAAAGGGAATTAGACACAAGGAAATGCCAAGGTACTCAAATCTCAAACATAACATCAACCTAGGAGGTTCCGAAAACTTCCTAACAATAAAATTCTTAACCACATCACTCCCAAGGATTTCCTCAAAACACTTACGTTACCTCATCCTAAACTATTCCATAAAACAAAGTACTTCACTACACTTGTGATTCAACAATTCCCAATTATTAAACGTCCACAACGACCTTCACAAAACAAGATCAGAGCTACTAACAAGGTTATACTCATATCCAGTTAGTGTCAACTATGAGTTTCTCAAAATGGTACAACCCTCAATCAAAATCCAAATTCAATAGTTCTTTTGCACAATCTATCATCCCAAAGAGATCTTGTTATACTCTTGAAACCTAACGCATAGATGGTGACATTCTCCAAATCACAAGACAACCACCCAAAACATCTAACTCATCTCAGCTCAACATCTATCGATCTTAACATATAATTACATCTCAAGAACTCCGTCTATTAATCCTCATTACCGCAAAGTGGATACCCAGAAGAGATTCCAAAACTAGCAACAACTCTCACCTAACACGGTTCCTATGTAACCATCACAACACTCACAAAAATATGCCGACTATGCTAACCTCGAGCTCAACTCAAACTTCCAAGTAATCACAATAAGGCCCAGTTCCATAACCTTAGTATCATAGGCAACTCAACAAACAGAATCCACCAATCCAATATACTCACTTTATCAATGAACTAGGTATAAGAATTACTAAGTATGTTTCATCACACTACTTAAGTCTTTCTAACATCATAGCCTCTCAAAATCAGGGTTATGGGTGAACCACCAACAAACTCCACAAAGTCAAATTATCCAACCAAGATTAACATCCCACAAAAGAAAGAGTACTATAAAAAAGGCGTCAAGGGAGGATAAGCAAGGAAGAAAGGACAAGTTGGGAGAGTACAAGAGTAACTTCCAAGGAAAAGAAAAGAGAGTTTAGCAGAAGAAGTAAGCATCAAGAAGTAAAGAATAAGACAAGGTACACAAAGAATGAAGAATATTTTCGAGGAAGGAGAAGCATTCTTCAAAGGTTGAACAAATCTTCAGTTTTTGGCACTAGGCACCAAGTCTTGATCGCAACACGGGTAAGCTCATGGTTTGTCGATCCAAGGCCACAAAAACAAATGACAATCAACAAACATGTTAGAACCTACCACGAAGCATGCACAAAGAGACTACCAACTTAGGTCCTTATTTCTACTCATCTCTCATTCATTATTTAAGGTCAAGTTCAAATTAAATTTGGGGTACACGTGTGTGCGTCGGGAGCAACATAGGCTCTGATACCAACTGTGACACTCCGCGATAACGCGTAAAATATAACTAATATATTAAAGCGGAAATCTATGAAATTTTTGAAACTTTTAAAGTATAAAGCGCGGGTTAATTAAATTCCAAGACATAAATAAAGAATGACGGAAATAAAGTTTAAATTATACAAAGGTGATAGTCAAGGTGAGGGAAAATATATCCCTCGAATGACAATACAATAAAAGGTGAGTCTAAGCAATCCTAATGAACCGACTACAAGGCCAAAGTGCTCGCTAGCTCACACATGTCTTCACCCCATAGATGCACCAACTAATACCTGTCATTCATGTAAACATGAACGTCACTGTCAGTGGGGAGTAACTCAAGGTTCTCCCAGCCACAAAATGTCGAAACGAACATAAAAAAAACTAAAACAGGTAAGTCATATAAGATACTTACAAAAGATGTGAATGTCAAGTTTAATTTAAACATGGCGAATAAAAGAGATGGAACAAGATAAATCATCATTAGCATAATAAAGATTCAACTAATCATGTGAGACAATTAAATAATATGAAAGACAAGAATACGGTCATTTATACAAAAGCACGCATTTCAAGAAAATACCACATAGATATGAGATGAGAATCCGAATCATGTGAAACAGTTAAGTAAGGGGATCAACCAATGTAAATTTCAAGGATATAAACTGTAGCCATTACTTGGAAAAAAACCACTTAGCAAACATTGCACGGGACGTGGCTACTAATGTCACATTCATACTTATGGCTTGCATCTCACCATAAGAACGGATGGGAACATCAATCCCGACGATCATATCGCAACTAGAGGGCTTATAGCTTACCCCTAGTATCCGATAGGACCAAGACAAACAACACAAGGTATAACTTTTGCCTTGAAAGACAAATACCAATATCTATAACAAAGCAAGACCTTTACTACTCATATATAAATATGTAATTCCCCTGGTAGGACGACAATGGTACTCCCAAGACTCAGTCCTAGTCTAAATCTGGCCAGACTCTCGGAGCAGAACGGTCCCCGATTCGACATGCAGCAGAACAGTCCGCATCCAAGACTCGAAGACAGGTCGGAAATCGAGAACCCACAATCGGCAGGATAGTCCGAAAGAGGCGGAGAATATGAGCTAAACCCACAATCGGCAGGACAGTCCGAAAGAGGCGTAACGACAAGTCAAGCAAAATGTATAGCATAAAGGCATTGTCACCGGAATACAATATGAGCTAACCCACAATCGGCAGAACAGTCTGAAAGAGGCGGGAAAAACATAAATCGACCAACTCCCGGCAGAACGGCACGAGAGCGACGTAAACCAATACTTGGCAGAACGGCTCAAGTAAGGCGTAAAGGCATTATAAAACGGGTACGACTCAACCAAGCGATACGAATCAACTTAGAATGAGACTAAAATATATATAATGAGCAAGTGATAATTCAAGTAAGACATTTCATGCTAACGTATATTCATGAACATGAACGAATAACCCATTTCTTCAATATTTGTCACTTGAATAAAAACGTAAACAAACGGAAATGAACCAGTCATAATAAGCAAAACAAGCATTCAATTATAAATGACTCAAAGGTAAGATAAACCATTTATTGGTCTCGTATTAAACTGAAAACACGTCATTTCATATATAATTGAGATAATGAAATAATGCATTCCAAAATTATAAATCATGTGAGAAAAATATATAAATGAACGATATTTAACAAATTAAGTTATATAAAGCATGAGACGGGATTTAAGTAATTCGATTAACCCGAAATTAGCATCAAAATTACCCATAATGAGTGTGGCCCAATAACATAAGTTGTAAACAAGCCTAACCAAATAAACTTTTCAAACCCAAAAGATAAAACCTAACAAGTCCAAAGGATAGAGCATGACAAACCCAAATGATATAACATATCAAGCCCAAAGTGAAACATACTCAACACCTAAAAGAATAAAAGAAACAAAGAAAGAAAGAAAGGATGGAAAGTGAAGTCAGGCCAACCAAACAAGAGCATCGCCAAATACGACCACGGCCAGCCTACGAAAAACCCCACAAACACTTGGTTACGGTTGCTCAGCAGCCCGAGAAACGGTCAATAAGAACCGTGTTAACACGGTGTACAGCTAGACATTTAACACGAGAAGTCCGAGTGCACCCAAGACGATATTATCATGTATAGCACCAACATGAAAATATTTCGAGGGGCTACACATCTCGTCCCAAAAATAGAGTTCAGACAACCTTTATACGGTTCCCAAGACAGTCCCAAAATAACCCACCAGACCCGCCAAGGACAGGCCGAAGTGCAGGCCGTAGCAGGGTACATAAACCGACTGCAAACACCCTCCTCGGCTGAAAAACAAAGCTAACCCAACGACACTCAAGACCACCATGGAAACAGGCCAATTTACCTATCCTTTGAGACGGAAAAACCCAGCTAAAACCATCAAAACGGACCCGACCCAGACCGTGACAGAACACCCACAACCACTATTTCGACTACTAAAAATTGCACAACACCAGTCCGCGCGACCATTATTTCGACGGTCCAAAACAGAGGATGAGACCGTCCAAATCAAACATCAATTTGAGACGAAATTTACCATACAAATGAGACAAATGTAAAGAACCAAACTTTATCACACAAGAGCATATAAAACGACATGTAAGACGGAAATTTCGATATTTTTGTCGAGTAACCTATCACCATTACCTTTTTGCCCTTCAAATCTCCGAGGAAAACGTCTAAAAAGTACGAGCCTCCTTCCGAGTCTTCAGTTTTTTCAACTAGAAGAAGGAAAATGAAATAAAGGAGCTAAAAATTAGAACTTTCATGAGACGGGTCAATCTGAAATCACCACAAAAACTATAATTTCTTACCTTGAAAGGAGGAGGGAAAAAAGGGGAAGAGAATGGTACAAAAATTAGAGGAAAAGATGGAGAAATGAGGGAGAAAACGGAGGTTAAAGGGGACGATTACTGGGGGTGGTGTTGTTCTGTGTACTGTGTTTGTTGCTGTAGGTAGTACGAAAAAGAAGAAGGGGGAATGAAGGGGGTGGGGACGGTAGCAGGATAACAACAATAATATTAGTAATAATAATAATATATAATAATAAAAGAATTATAATAACATATGATAATATGTAATAATATTATTTAAAGGTAGAGTGTAAGAGGGAGGTATGAGTGTTGTCAACCTTTGATTGGTCGAGATAAAAAAATAGTCTCACATATGAAAAATGTGACGGTCTATTGCTAGACGGAAATTCGCCTTAAACCTACTATAATTTAAGGCGGAGCTTTATTATTATTATTGTCGCTATTAATATTATCCGACAAAAATATTTATTTTATATAAACAAGCTTGTGAAAATATAACTTTTATAAAATTTATGTTCAAAAGAAGATTAATTTAATTAAATAATTTAAAAATATAAAATAAAGTAATCGAACGGTTAAATAAATTTTAAATGTCAGATGAGAAATTCGCGGGTGTTACAATCTCACCTCATAGATATCTTGTTGTGAGTTGAAGGGGCGGAGTGAGACCCGCTAATTGTCTAACATCGGCTATTTTAGTTTTATTAGTTTAAATAAAGGTCTATTTCTAATCACCTCTTTACTCGGGACGAGTAAAGGTTCTGTTTGGGGATATGTGATGTGGCTCTTAATTACGCACATTTAGTCCCCTAATTCAACCTAATTTTGCATATAGTATTTCATGACCATTTTATCCGTCAAATCCTTTCTACTTTGCTTTCCTAATGCATTTTATATGTCTTGTAGGAAAGGAGATAATGAGGCGTAATTCCCATCTTTCATGCATATTCGGAAGCTTGTTGACGAACTTAGATGCACTAGTATGAAGGGGAGGTAAGAATTATGACCAAGGATGATAGGAATAAAGAGTATATGAAGGCATCATAGGCATAGAAGCAAGAAAAAGGATTCTGCAGCTCAACCCGCTCGGGTTGAAGCTCAGGATGCTCGTTTTCAGCCCAGATCGAGCGGATTGTTTGTCAGCGAGATTGTCTTCGCAATGGAGAGTCGTGGGGCTCCTCCTAGGACTTGCAAGGCTCTATTCGACAATTAAGCATATTATTTCCTAATCTACCATTGTTTAACCTAATGATGTACCACTATATATACTCCATTTGTAAAAATTAAGAGATTAAGCTTCCTTAGTTTATATTAAGTTTTCTTATATTAGATTACGAGTAGATTAGAATAGATTAATCTCAATTATTCTACAAAATTACACATTACTGTTTCCTTAATTATTGTTCAAGATTTATTATTTGGTAATTGAAGATTATTGGGTTATTATTGGAGAATTGACAACTGTTCATCAATCAATCAAGTTTTCTTCTATTATTCTTTGCTTTTTATTTGGATCATCCTTAAGTTGGTATAATCTCTTTTACCCTTTGCTTAATTAGTTATTGTTTTACTCATTCACCATGTTTAACCTTGTTAGTATGATTGACACCCTTATTAACATGCTTACCATAACTATGAGTGAGTAGTCTTCTAAGTAGGGTTAATAGGGAATTAGGGAAACTAAAACATGGGGATAGATCCATACTTAATTTAATATGCTTTCATAAGATTGCTTGCTTGTTGTAGTTTCAACTTATGCACATGTTATGCTTGATAAATTGCTTGATTGAAAACCTTGCATGTATAAATCTCTTATACATTCAACAAAACTTGTAAGATATAAACTAACTCGAGTCTTATTAGACCATGCATAAATTTGAATAGAAAGAGACTAAAGTCGACTTATAGGTGTTTTATAGTCTTGAACAACTCGGCTCTGGTACCCAAATCTTCCTAGGAATTGTAAGACGTAAACTAACTCGATTCCACTACAACAATAATTTGTTTGCATCTAATGTAAACATGTTTGTTTGATCACCACCATGAATCCCCTATAAACCCATGATACCCTAGTGCCTTAATCAATTGTTTATAAACTCCTATTTGCTTACTTGGTTTGTTTTGCTTTCATTTCTTTACATTTCATTGTTAAGTAGTTTAGATTGCAAACCTCAAACTCAAACCAATTGTGACACCCGTGCAGCTACATTAGATTGAACAATTCAAATACCCCCGTCCTTTGGGTTCGACCCCGACTTGCTTGTTATGCTAGTAGTTGGGTATAAATATGTTTGGGAGCGTACAACGACACGTTCATCAGTGCGTCAACCACACGAGTCCCTCCACACGCAAGACATTAATGTGCACATCCCTCTTAGAGTGGGAAGCTCCAAGAGGTGACCCGAGCGTGAGACGGTATCCCAACCGCCTCACGTCTCCTCAACAACAAGTAACCAACCATAACTCGTCATGCCCTCCAATATGAATGAGAAACAAAATAAATGCGAGATACCACACAATATGTCAATTACCGACTCATCATGATACACATTCCCAAATACGATAAGAACACTACTACAAATGAGCACTTGGGCCACGGCTAAATTGGTGGCGCAAGTGTTAAATTTCCGTGGCTAAATCATTTGGCCACGGGAATACCTTTCGTTGCGCAATTGTAATACCCCGTATTTTATATAATCGATTAAACGGATATTATTATATATTAGTATAATACATTTTATATTGGTTGCATCGTAATATCGTGAATGTTATTAAGTCGGGTTTATATCGTATATGTTGAGTCGGGCTACATCACATTTTGTCTTTTGGGTCAAGAATTACCCATCTACATTTACCCAACGACCATACCCGTTTAACCCATTTGCCCTACCCGGAACATGTAACCACCATTTACCCTAAACCTAATCTAAGAGCCGCTCTCCCGCTCCCCTCTTTTCATTTTATCATTCATAAAACAATTTCTAAACCTAGAGAAAGGGAGAGGAAGAAGAATTGCCGAGCCTTTCATTTGATTGAAGATTTCTCATCGATTCCAACCTAATTCGATTTCCCTGTTTGTAAGTCGATTTCATTCCATTGTTTATACTGTTTTAAATTGTTCATCTTCAAAAAGTTTGAAAAGAGAGTCCTGTTTATTTGATGTCTAGTTTATGCATATAAAATCTCGTAGTCAAATTCTTTATGTTTTGTCCTAGATGATTTATTTATGAACATGTCGCTGAAAAGTCCGCGAATCTGATTTGGTTGTGGAAAATGATTTGAAAGCCTAATTTTTATGTCGATTCAGTTATGAGGCTTCTTCATACATCATCTTTGTATAGTCTAGATGATAATAGGATTTGGAATTACTGCAAAATAATGTTTTAAACTCGTTTTATGAATCAATACTTCTTATGCGACGGTTTACAATCAGTTTTGGAAATCAGTCTGAAAACTCTTGATAAGTTTGGAATTTGAGAAAAACACGTTAGATATAATTTGTAGCTAAGACTCATGGGGTTCCAATCCAATTAGCCTTGTATCAATTTGATTTTTCTGGAATTAGTTATGTATGTTATTCCGAGTATGTCATGTGCTGGAAAATCAGGAAAAATCGTGTTTGTTCTTTAAGTTGATATTCCTATTAAGTTATGATGAGTCTAGGTTATGTGCATGATTATTTGATTGAGTAGGTGGTAATTATACATAATTATGTTATGTAGGTGATGGATATGTGTAGGATCATAATTGATTGCTTGTGTGCTTGGATTGCGAAAAGGTAGAGAAATACACTTGACTTATTATCGTTGTTGTTGAATTGTGTTGACTTGTTTGTGTTTCATATGACCAAACCGTGAACGTTGACGTGATTCGTGGTTGTTGATTCATGTTATGATTCATATCCTGGAATGTGCTTGATCGAATTGATCGTATTGAGTATATTATCACAACATTCGAAACCTAGCATGATTCTATGATTACCGATTCAATGATATACATATTGTGTTGCATTAATTTCTTGAGCATTCATATGCATTGGAGATGGAGGATGTTGTGGTGACGTGGTGTGGTGATGATGATGTTGTGATAAGGCCCAGGGCGGGTTCTGCAGACTTGCCCTGGTGTCCTCAACAAGGAAATGCGGATCGGCTATGGTCGATATATAGTCTACTGGGATCGGTATGGCTGGGTTGTACGGGTTATGAGATATGAGTTGAGATGGAGGTGGAGGTGACGGAGGAGCATGCATATCATATTTTGTTGTTTTATTGTATTCCCTACTCAACCTCGTGGTTGACCCTGTGTATTCGTGAACACCTGTGATGACCCAAATATTGGCGAGCAGACTTGACAAGGTTATGAGATAGGATGGGAGCTTGATGGGCGTGAGACACTGGATTAGAAGACTTAGTAGCTAGATCATCATTTAGAAGACTTTCACTTTTATTTATGTTTGTTCTTTGTAATTTGATGTAAATGAGGTTTTGTAAAAAAGTTAAGTTAAAGAAATTATGTAAATTGCCTTGGAGTTTAATTTGTTATTCACTACCTCGGGAAACCAAGATGGTAACAGTCCGGTTTATTAGGGAATGTCTTGCTAGAGGCTCCTTTATAAATCGGGGTGTTACAAAGTGGTATCAGAGCGAACGATCCTCAGGCCTAAACCAATTAACCCAATGAACGTAGGATGTGTCTAAATAAAATGAACCCCTGGGAATAAACTGTTAGGAGCTCACAGTGCGGTTAAGAAGGCGCCCTTAATGCGTGCTCTTTTGCCCTCTCGATTTTGAACCGGTAACCCGAGAGAAATCGAGTGAATAGGGTAGTTAGAAGGAAAACCTTGGATATAATCGAGTGGGTGTACACCTTAAGACCTATATATTCTAACCACTCTACAGGACAACGTTACGGTAAGTATTTTGTATGAATGATGACGTGATCATATGATGTTGTGGAGATGAGAAATAAATTTTCGTGTTCAGGTTGATAATCAATGAAGGGTTGGATTGTGGTAATCGTGAGCGTAGAAATAATTGCGAATTGATGATATTTATCTGGATGGATGTTGAATGACGTGTTGATAGTGCTATTATGTCTAATGATATGCGGTTATGTGATCCCGAAGCCATGCTAGTATAGTATTGTGATAGTAATTAGAAACACTATTGAATTGCATGTTTCTAGTCATAGCAATCGTGATTTAGATGTAAGGAGTAGATCGAGATGCGAAGGGATTCTATGGGATAGATGTTTACGTAAGTACAAAGTGTGAGATTTAAGTTGGGATGGGTTAGTATACATAGTATGTTCATAAGAGCTTGTAACATAGTAAAGAATGACCTAGTGCTGAAACTCGTTTTGTTTGATTTTACTCTTTAATTGACCTTACTGCCATTTCTTTTCTGTTTATTGCCTATGGATGAAAATTTTATGGGAGACATTTGGCGTTGGTTTCATGCTTATAGGATATACGGATTAGGAGTAATAAATATTTTAGTGGGCTGTGGTCAGGAAGTTCCTGTGCAGTGTTGTTTTGACCAACGATTTTGTAAAAATCCTCATTTAAATTGTATTAATAATTTTTGCATAATTTCAACTCCATCGATCAGAAGATTCGCATATGTTTTCAAATTGATAAGCCACGAAAATTCTTGATGTCTCTATATTAAATGGTAAGTTTTGCAAACTGACCCAAGTTTCGGACCAATTGCTGTCACATACTTGTTTGGACCAACTGAGTTGTAAAATCCTTTAAAAATTGAATTCTTGAGCTTTGGACCTCATTCTTTTTCTCACGAATTATTAACTCTCTGTATGTTATAAAAAGTAATATAACTCAAGTTTTCGTTGAACGGTTATGTATTCGTGATTTTTGGAAGTTACAACGTGAATCATAACTTTTAAAATGTGAATTCTATGTTGAGTTTTCATACAGTTGTTCGATTATTTCATAAGCCTTATTAATGTGAAATTATAATGTCTTTATATGATGATAGTAGCACACATATTCATTGGTTATGTATCTTAACAAGTGATAAAAAAATTAAAGTTTAGTTTATAACATTGTTGGCATGATAGTATGTGTGAAATTGAATAGCTTAATCTGATCCTTAATCGAGGGTGAAATATTTTATACGAGTCCAGTTGTTTCATATTTTATATATGTTTGGCATGTTGTAATATCTCTGGTGTGTTCATCATATTTGTATAGTGGTCGGATATATATAAATATAAAGCTATATTGTCATATCTTGGTAAAGTTGGTGACGTTAAATGTTAACTTGATTGTTCTAATATACTCGCGTGAATATTTATAATAATTATGTTTAAATGTTTACACATGGATGGTAGTAATGAGTATGTCTAAATGTTCACACATGTAGGATGTCATCTGAGTTCTCATGTCTTTTATGTGAGTCTGTGTGCCTATAGTTATACTTATTACTTTCATTGCATTAATTTATTTCAGTTGAACCTAAACTTATGATATGATAATAAAATAGTGTTGTTGTTCCTTATTGGATATGTTCATAGTTGTATTGTCATGAAATGCTAAGGTGATTGTTGCAATTGTCACGATATTTGAAATATAGTTGATATAGTTACGATATAGTTACGATATTTGAAATATATTCTCGAACCGTCGAATTATAATGAGATAACCCTTTGATGATTCACATGTCATGCGTATGTTTAAATGATAGTCGTTACAGTTACGTTTAATTGAGCCGCGAGTTGCCTATTTGTTCAAACCGTGCAAACCAGAGAACTTGTTCACCTTACTAATCTTTTGTCATAGATAATGTTTTACAAGTTATATGATGGTATATGTACATGTTTAAGTTGTTTATGCGATATCTTTTATTTTTGCTGAAAATGAATTATACTGAGTTGATGGATACAATTGAATGGTATGGTTGCTAAAATGTTAAACATATGTGTGATATGGAAGTAATTTTGTTGTTATTGTGAATCATATAACTATTAATACTCAATTGTAATTTCAGTTGTTTGACTTCTACATTATTGAGTTAATTACTCATGACGCAGAGTCGATGGTTCCGTAAGGAGTTTAACTGGGAATTTTATAGTGTGCCTCCGAGCTAAACTAATAATCTTCTTATATTGGCTATATGGTTAGACTCTTGTCTAGTTCTTATGACGTGATAAATCGTTTTAAAATTTAACATGTAATTGAGTTGGTACTTATACTTTGTGTGACCATGCAACCTGTGATAAATAGATCTATAATAAAGAGGTAAAAAAATTGGATTGAACACAGTTAAATTGTAGTTACTTGCTTTACTTTATGGTACGAATCGTATGCTTTGATGAGACGTCACCAGGGAATGTGTACTATCTAAAAGGTCTCCGATTAAATGTTGTAGTCGTGTTAGCCGTGTATATAACTGAGTAAAGAAGTGTGACTAGAACCCTGATGTTGAGGTAATAGTCGTTCATTAGTAAAGATAGGACTGAATTGAATAAGATGAACCTGTAAATTATGAAATATGAGTCGACACCTAAGCTTGTATTGTTTGAAGGAATTGAATTAAGTTTATCTGATTTTGAGTTTCGTAGTAAGTCAAATGGATTCTATGGACGGCTCAGTTATAAGATTTATGTTAAGAAAGTTATTCACCGTCCAAAGATGAAAGTAAAAGTTTTGAAAATGAAGTTAAATTTTGTCGTGTGAGTATAAATTCGAATGAGATTTCCAAATAGTGTCCGGTTGTATGGTTTCATGATATTTGCTAGTCTGGAGGAATGAAGCTAGAACCGAGTCACAAATTAGTGGGTTAATTTGGTCATGTTGTTCGTTCATGTAGTGAATTGGTGGGTTGTGGTTAGTTACGAATGTCAAAACGGGAAATGTAATGTGGTGATTTAAGTGAGTTATGTGTTAACATGGTATGTTGATATTAGCATAATATGTAATGAATATTTGTAAAATTGGTGTAGTTAAATACATTTAATCTTTTATGTCATTGTGTTGGGTGCAGTTTAAATATATTTAACACCAAGAACGAAATTTTATGTATGATAGTCTTGTATGTTAACTTTCCAATATCGTTGTTTACTCGCTTGATTGACTCGACCAATAAGTTTGTAAAATTTGCCAATCAATGTGCGTTCGTCATTCGTGAATAAATCCCAAACCCTTTGTTATGAGGATTAAAAATATTTCTAGGATGATAAGTACTGTGAAACTGGTTGTCTTCATTTTATTGGTGATTCTGTGTCTTGACCTAAATCTGTACAGTTATGTAAAGGAAAGTCAGGCTGGACCTATTAGGTTACAAATTTTCATAAATCGATTTATTAAGTTTTGACCCTAATTCTTTTCTTATGTTGATTGATTCCCTATGTTCCTAAGGTATGAGATTACAATGATTAGTGAAATGAATAATTACTAATGATTTTTACTGGTAACCTTGTAAAGCATTGTTCCATTCATAATTTGATTATTCACATGAATAAATGTTACCAATATTTCTTGGAAAATATCTTTTGAGAATACGCCGGATAGGATTATCGTGGTATGTTACGTTAGTGATCTTGCTTAGTAACCTTGATGAAACGATGTTATTTGACATGAACCATATGTGAGCACCTAGGCATCTTGAGAGAGCTTGTATATTGATTGTCTTTAGTAGGGATTAGTAACTTGAGCGTGAGTTGTGAATCTTTTATCCTCTTTCGATTGTTAGCGTAGTTTGAGAACTTTTGTTATAATAATGAAGGTTATGGGGACGTAACCATGTTTAAGGAGGGTAGGATTGTAAAATCTTTATACTTTCATGTGTGATTTCTCAGTTTGGCTATATTGGTTATGCGTTGTGTGGGTTATGTTGGAGTGTTACATGATGTGTTTTTACATTATGGTTAAACTTCGGGGACGAAGTTTATTTTAAGGAGGGTGGAATGTAATACTGCGTTTAATATTCAATTTGGTGGGTGCCTTACATACTTTTGTATATGCGTTTCATAATTCGTTTGCGTTGGTTGGTAGAGAGGGTGAACTTCGGGACGAAGTTTCTTTTAAGGAGGGTAGACTGTAATACCCCGTATTTTATATAATCGATTAAACGGATATTATTATATATTAGTATTATACATTTTATATTGGTTGCATCGTACTATCGTGAATGTTATTAAGTCGGGTTTATATCGTATATGTTGAGTCGGGTTACATCACATTTTGTCTTTTGGGTCAAGAATTACCCATCTACATTTACCCAACGACCATACCCGTTTAACCCATTTGCCCTACCCGGAACATGTAACCACCATTTACCCTAAACCTAATCTAAGAGCCGCTCTCCCGCTCCCCTCTTTTCATTTTATCATTCATAAAACAATTTCTAAACCTAGAGAAAGGGAGAGGAAGAAGAATTGTCGAGCCTTTCATTTGATTGAAGATTTCTCATCGATTCCAACCTAATTCGATTTCCCTGTTTGTAAGTCGATTTCATTCCATTGTTTATACTGTTTTAAATTGTTCATCTTCAAAAAGTTTGAAAAGAGAGTCCTGTTTATTTGATGTCTAGTTTATGCATATAAAATCTCGTAGTCAAATTCTTTATGTTTTGTCCTAGGTGATTTATTTATGAACATGTCGCTGAAAAGTCCGCGAATCTGATTTGGTTGTGGAAAATGATTTGAAAGCCTAATTTTTATGTCGATTCAGTTATGAGGCTTCTTCATACATCATCTTTGTATAGTCTATATGATAATAGGATTTGGAATTACTGCAAAATAATGTTTTAAACTCGTTTTATGAATCAATACTTTTTATGCGACGGTTTCTGTCAGTTTTTGGAAATCAGTCTGAAAACTCTTGATAAGTTTGGAATTTGAGAAAAACACGTTAGATATAATTTGTAGCTAAGACTCATGGGGTTCCAATCCAATTGGCCTTGTATCAATTTGATTTTTCTGGAATTAGTTATGTATTTTATTCCGAGTCTGTCATGTGCTGGAAAATCAGGAAAAATCGTGTTTGTTCTTTAAGTTGATATTCCTATTAAGTTATGATGAGTCTAGGTTATGTGCATGATTATTTGATTGAGTAGGTGGTAATTATACATAATTATGTTATGTAGGTGATGGATATGTGAAGGATCATAATTGATTGCTTATGTGCTTGGATTGCGAAAAGGTAGGGAAATACACTTGACTTATTATCGTTGTTGTTGAATTGTGTTGACTTGTTTGTGTTTCATATGACCAAACTGTGAACGTTGACGTGATTCGTGGTTGTTGATTCATGTTATGATTCATATCCTGGAATGTGCTTGACTGAATTGATCGTATTGAGTATATTATCACAACATTCGGTAACCGGCATGATTCTATGATTACCAGTTCAATGATATACATATTGTGTTGCATTAATTTCTTGAGCATTCATATGCATTGGAGATGGAGGATGTTGTGGTGACGTGGTGTGGTGATGATGATGTTGTGATAAGGGCCGGGCGGGTTCTGCAGACTTGCCCTGGTGTCCTCAACAAGGAAATGGCGGATCGGCTACGGTCGATATATAGTCTCTACCGGATCGGTATGGTCAAGTTGTACGGGTTATGAGATATGAGTTGAGATGGAGGTGGAGGTGACGGAGGAGCATGCATATCATATTTTGTTGTTTCATTGTATTCCCTACTCAACCTCGTGGTTGACCCTGTGTATTCGTGAACACCTGTGATGACCCAAATATTGGCGAGCAGACTTGACAAGGTTATGAGATAGGATGGGAGCTTGATGGGCGTGAGACACTGGATCAGAAGACTTAGTAGCTAGATCATCATTTAGAAGACTTTCACTTTTATTTATGTTTGTTCTTTGTAATTTGATGTAAATGAGGTTTTGTAAAAAAGTTAAGTTAAAGAAATTATGTAAATTGCCTTGGAGTTTAATTTGTTATTCACTACCTCGGGAAACCGAGATGGTAACAGTCCGGTTTATTAGGGAATGTCTTGCTAGAGGCTCCTTTATAAATCGGGGTGTTACAGCAAGTTTGGCCGTGGCAAAGAGATAGTCCTGGGAAAAAAAAGAACGTGGTTATTATTAAATTTTTGGCCACTGATTCTCTCGTTGCTAATAACTTCCTTGGCCAAAAAAAATTCCCGTGGCGAAAAGATAATTCCTATGACAAACAATATATATGAAAATTAAATAAATAAAATGTAAAATAATTTTTCTTTCACGATTGATATTTTATCATATATGGAACCGTGACAATCTAGGTACTGCTTCGCTAGTTAACTCGATTCATTTGAACGTTATTTGGTTTCACCAGGCATGCATTCGCGTGCATCAGATAGGCTTCCCATAAGGTCACCTATCGCAACACTACTCTCACCAGAGCACGCGTAACTTTACAGTTCTTTTGATGTGCTACCGAAATTGAAAGTTAACTTTGTTGATGTAATTAGCACTTTGAATTCTTTTAAATTTATATTTTTTTTATTTTAAAACTTACCTTTACCACTATTTAATTAGAAAAATGTTATATAATTTATTAATTTTTGCTGGAAAAATATTATAGGCAAAAACAACCAAATTTTCGATGATAACCACTCCCCCCCCGCCCGATTAATGATTTTGACGTCATTTTTTTTGGCCAAGTTAGCAAAATCATTTTTCTCTAGTACTCATTTTTTCTTATATTTTTTTACGCAATTTCTATTGTATGACCGTCGTACCTAAGATATGAAAAATGTAACCATTGTTTGGTAAAATAATGACCATTTTTTCTTACTAAAAGTCTTTTATCCCTAAAATGGTCACTATTAACCAACATGTAGTCACTTTTTACCCAAAAAACATGAAAAACAATGCCGTACAACAAAATCGCTTATTTTCTTAAACTAATTTCTCTTTGTTATGATTTATCGTTTTTTTTCTTAAATTTTTCACATTATTTGCACATGCTACTTTAAATTACTACAATTTCTATATTTTCCCTAAGATGCGCTCATTTTCAGTGAAAAAAATTCTCCATATTGAATTTTGGGTAAATTGATAAAGACTATCAACTTTAGTCATCTTTTTCATAATCAATACTAACATAACCAATAATTAGTAATCAGTAACAAAATATTAACTTTTTTTCTATGATAGGTACCAAGTTGTCTTCTTATTCTAATTTTTTTCCTACTTTAAAGGTGTTTTCATCTAAGAGAGAGATTTTAGAAGTGGATGAGTGGATATTTATATTTAAATGATGGCTTTTTGATGTTTTTCAAGTAGGTTGAGATTAGATTTTCAGGCGACTTAGTACCTATACTCGAAAAAAGCTAATATATTGTTATTGATTACTAATTATTGATTATGTTGATACTGATTATGAAAAAGGGTCCTTATATTGGTACTGTTTATACATTAATCCTTGAAGTTTTTATATGGTTCATTTTTCCAACATATTTTTTCTTAATTGACTTGTGGGAAATCATGTTTTTACTTTCATTTCTTAGCGCACTTATTTTATTTAATCAATTTTATAATCTAATTGTCGTTTTTTTCCACTCCTAAAAAAGATTTCCCACACTTTTTTTCTCCTGAAGTTAAATTTTATATCAGATTCAAATTTTTCTATAAATATCTTATGAATAAAGTTATAAATCAAACTTTGAATGAAACAGTTTGACAATATGTTCATTTTAGATTTATCTAAGATAGATGATAAATAACTTATTTATTTAATTTTAGATGTTATGTCTTTAATTGTGATACGAATATTTAAAATAATTATTCAAGATTATAATGCTTTCATTAAAAAACTAAAAGAAATTCACGACCGTAATAAATAGAATTATATATTAAAAAATTTTCTTAAATTAGCAATGTTTTGAAAAACCTGCAAAACATAATCGTGATTTGTAAAAAAAATAAAAAAAGTTAGACGAGAAACTTTTCTTATCCTGCATATAAGTTTCTAAAATTTTAAAATTTCTTAATAATGTAAATACAAAAATAAAAAAAATATTAATTAAGTTAATCAAAGTGTTTGCAAAATTTTATATTTAAATGTATTTTCATATTATTTATATTTGATTAAATTTCATTCAGATTTTGTATTTCTTTTAAACAAGCAATTTTTAGGTTTGCCTTAACATGAAAATATCTTAATTTAAGTCGGAAAAGATACTCGTCGCGGGTGTTTGTTAGTTCGTGGCTAAAAATTTTTTTGCCACGGAACAATTCATAGCTAAACAAAATATCGCAATGGATGTGACATAGTTCGTGGCTAAATTGATTATTTGCCACGGGAGTAGCCTAATTCGTGGCGCAAATGACTTAACGCCACGGGAAAAAAATATCCCGTGGCATAATTTTTTTTCCAAAATAATGAATTAAATTTTCCCGTGGCTAAGCAGAATTTCGCCACGAAATCGACTTGGATTTACACTTGAAGGAGGTTTCCTACTTTGGGAACTTTGGGTATGGAGGATCATCCATCTATCATTAAATTCAATAACAACATAGGAAGGTGTCTTTGTCGTGCCCATATAAATTGGCCATTTCTACAACGTGAGGAAATTTCTTTTTCTCTAATTATTTCTAGCTTACCTTTTGCATGAATGTAATAAGACCATCTTAATCTAAGTTAAAAAGTAACTTGACATCTAATTAGAGGAGTCTAATTAGGGTCTTATTTTCAACAAGATGACCTCGATATTGGCCATCTCAGTCGATCAGGTCGTCCATATCAAATAACAACTCTGGGCAAATAAGAAACCCTATTGCAATGGGTAGTGTCATACCTCAAATTGACACAACTGAAGAATTAGGCATTGATCGACGGATGAAGCAACTACAGGAAAACAAGGTTGATGTTTTATTCTGGCAATTGATAGGTAGTTCATTTCCACATTGCCAGTCTTACTTCAGGCTTTAGCAAAGCTGGATGTTGCATTCGAGGCCACATTAGATGACATGGTCAATTTCATCCTCAAGGAAACCAACAACTTATGTAACCCCGTTACTTTCTCTAATGAAAATCTACCACCATTTGGCGCCACCCATAAATTGACCTTATACATCACCGTTACATGTCTTAAGAATAATGTGCCAATGACAGTGGTGGATGATGGATATGCAGTCAATGTCATACCACTCAAAACTACATACAAATAGGAACTAACGAGTCAGACATGACTCCAACCAATTAAGGGATTCATGCTTATGATGGAATCCGTCATAATGTAGTAGAATTGGTCAATATGACTTTGGCCACTGGACCAGTTGAGAGAAAAGTCAACTTCCAGATTGTTGACATACTTCTAGGTAGGCCGTGGATTTATGCTTCAAGAGTTGTAACATCCACGCTTCACCAAAAGATCAAAATACCACTCGATGATCGGGTTGTCACTGTCACGTCTTCTCCAATGAAGTCCTTGATTGAGAAAACGTCAAACAACCGAGTTGTCACCGACCCTATGCATGAATTGGGTGGATTATAGATAATCAGTGTGATAGAAAGTGAGCTTTCTCCTTTATATTTCAATCCTTAGTCCAACTTTTTTTTGGTAGAATGTAAGAATTTCATTAAGTACAAAATGAGCTATTACAAGGTATACCAATTCATGATACAAAAACAATTACAACCAACACAGTAGGGTTAAAAATTCATTTTCACTAACTTTAACCACTCTAAATATTTAATATTCATAACAGGGATGAATTTAGTACTCAACCAAATCTTCACTTCCCTTCTGATTTGGGTTCGAACAATTGCTGGTCTTAATAGACTGCCCTCTAATCGAGCATGCTTACGTTGCAGCCAAATGTAGTAGAAGATAGCTAGTATAAAACACATTAAGACCCCTTTTTTAACAGAGAATAACTGACTATTTTCAATCCAATGTATCAGATTTGAATTAGGCAATCTGACCTGACAAAGCCCAGCTATGTCCACCAAGATTTTGTTACTATACTCACAGGTGAGGAACACATGCATATGACTCTGTGTTTCCCTTCAACAAAGCAAACAGAGATCATCAGTACTAATGCCTGGAGTATACAACTTGTCCTTCAATTGCAGCACTTCTCGAGCTATAAACTATCCAATAAATTGATGTCTAGGTATGCACCAATTATCCCATACCTGCTTGTGCCATTGTACCTGCTAATACTACGGGATACTTGCCGGGTATGCCTTTGAATCCCATAAGAAAGAATATTGTCCCACCTTTCAAAGAAGGCAATTCTCAAAAGATACCTCTAGGGTTAGGGTACAAACCCACCAGGAAGAAGGCATATGAAATGGTCATGCAGTCTATTAATCGAAAACACCAAGCCATTCAGATGCGTCTGTATCACCCTACACTGAGTGGTTACTTCATCAAAGAAGGGGATCATACTCCATTCCATGGATTTTGAAGGTAATAGACTAGCTGGAATGGAAGTGTTCCATGACTGTTACTTCATTCCTCAAGAAACGACGTTAAACAAAAGCGCTCACGGGAGGCAACCCGTAGATTTGTGTGTGCTATTTTGAGGAAGAAAAAAAACCAAAAATAAGAGAAAAAAAATCGGTCAACACCTCGAATTCCATTGCTGATCTTATGGAGTGGCGTTATAAGAATGTCGACATAGAAGGGCGATTGCGTAGGTTAGCGGTTAAGGTGAGGAAAAATTGGAGTGTGATGTTGTGGGAACCCTCTTGTTGCGATTTGTTGGTTGGCGGTGAGATGTTGGAGTATAGGAGACTAAGACAGACCATTTGAGCTTATAATGTGTTAATTTCATTTGGTCGTTTGTTAAGATTGGAGCGATAAGAGGCGCTAGTATTCCTTGGTGATCATTATTGTCTTTATTGTTCTTGTTGTGTGTTATTGGAGATGTAAATGACTGAGTGTACGGAAGAGGTGAAGAGAGTGGATTGACAAAAAAAACTTAGGTGGTGTTGAGGATTGCAGGATGGTTCGACTTGTGAAGTTGTATGATGCTATATTTCAGGATGTATTTATTCTTCTTTTATTGTGTCCTATGCAATATTGAGCACAATGTTTTATTCAAGTGTGGGGAGGTGAATCGTTCCATTTGTAATTTAATTACTTGTACGGTGTGATTTATTTCAGTTATCTCTATTCAAAAAACAAAACAAAAAATTGAAAGAAAAAAATGAAAAATAGTGAAAAAGAAAAAGAATGAATCCCGGCTAGGCGAAAACCTAAAAAGGCTCCTAGGCAAGATTGGGATGTGGCCGAGGACGAAGTGAAAACCCGAAAGGGCGCTCCGGGTAAAATGAAGAATCGAGTTGCGCACCACTTAGAGTAGAGGTGAGATTGAAAAACAAAAATGAAAAGATAGAGTGAAAACCTGCAAGGCGGGCGCTCTAGACACAATGAGAGATCTAGGCAAAATGAAAAAATTTGATGTCCCTTTTCAATATTGGAGACCCGTCTTTATAAGTTTCATTGTAAGTCTTGTTTTTTATTTTTCCATACTTTTGTGGATAGGTGTTCATATGATTTTATTGGTTCCTTTGAGTTTACTCGAGGACGAGTAAAGATCTAAGTGTGGGGAAGTTGATGAGATGGTTTTAGTATGTATTAAGAGGGTCGAATTGGTGAAGTTCAAGTGTCAAAAGCGGTACTTTGTAAGTTATTTCGTGTAACTACCTATTACACTTGTTCTTTAGTTATTTCCTAGAGTTTGTAATGGGATTTGAGAAACCGGTGTCAAGTTGAAGTAATAATGGCGATATTTGGATCCCAAAATAGAAGATGAAGCTTGGGAACTATGACGAATAGTTTGTGAGTCGATTTTGTGTGTCAAAAACGGAATCTAAGCATGACGATTGGTAGGCCGAAAACCTATGAAGTTACCTTAATTTGTGCGCATAATTCGAGCATATGTCGCACTATTCATGCGCGCATACAACAAAAAGAAAAGGAGTTGGCAGCAGTAAAATTTGCGACACACATTCGGCATACGCGCGACCGAGGCGCGATCGAGGCATTACCAAAGCGCGACACTAGCGTGACCTACATTTGACTGTTGTTTGTGCTTTGATCGCGTAATTCAGTAGCGTTGAATACTTTCTTTACATTACTCGGTTTGTTCGGATGGTTATTATTATTATTAGTACAATATTTCCTAATCTAGTTATTTTATCTAATTATTATATAACTTATTATTTGAGTTTTAGAAAACACTTAAGCAGTTTTTAGAGAAACAAAAGCCATATTGTTATTTTTTAGACCAAATGTAACTAATCTTTTATCTTGGATTCAAGCGATTGAAACACTCTAAATCCGGTTGTGAGTTTGAATGTTTTAATTTCTCTTCTTGATTATTGTGAACTGCTTAGTTCTTAATTATATGAATGTTGATTGATAATTACTAGGTGCGCAACTAGTAACCGATTTATTCATTCCATTGTTAGTATTGTTAATTGAATATGATTTATTGATTAACTTTACACTAGTAACATATAAGAACTAGTATTGAACGGGATATGTTGATATTCGTACTTAGAAGCGATTCACATAAATATCTAAAGTACAACTAGATTGTATGCGCTATTTATTCTCTATCGAATTCTCTAAATAATATTGATGTTGTTAAATTAAACCTTGAACCGGATTGTTAGGGTTGTTTAATAGTTAGAGTTGATTAAGAACGGGATTCGTTTTAATTGACTATTTGTAAGGAGAATTGGAATTTTACATTCACGATAGAGTAATCAAGATTAGTAATTGAAACGTCTCACAATGATCAATTGTTATTGAGTGTGGATATATGCTTGGTTCTAATACCTTTTAAATCATCTTAATTCGTCTATTTTATTATTTGCTTTGTCTTAATTCCTTAGATAAATTAAAGCTAGTCAAATCCCTCTCTAAACTGGTTACTTTTCTCTATACTTATAGACACTTTAATTGACTCGGTCATTCCTTATGAGTTCGACCTTTACTTTTGGTATATTAATGTTTTAATAGTTTAGTAATTAAGTGATTAAAAATTTACATCTGATTGACATACGACTTAAAGCCGATCAGTAGCTTGATTCTCCACACCCATTTTGATTTACTTGTCATCCAATAATTAGTTCACTTCTCTAGTCCTCTTTCCGCTTAACAAAACCAATAGTAAAAAATGACCGGACCGAGGACCAGTATTTCATCACAAATTATCATTACATGTTCTCAAACCAGAGAATACGATAATAACATTGATACTGTTGGTTAAAAACTAATGCTGAAAAAATATATTAGGATAATAGGTCCAATATTAGGCCCATTAGGGCGGCTACCGTCTAGGGTTTACAGTATCGCCATCTATTATATACATCGTCTATGTATTGTCATCAAATCACATCATTCAATAATACAGTTATCATTTATTAATTACTCCCTCCTCTATAATCTCAACATGGTATCAGAGCCTCTTTCTTGAGGACTCTAAAATTGCTTCCGCTTTCTGCCGGTGGGCGAAATTATATGGCGCTCACCGGCGGGATTTTCGTTATCAATTTCAAATAAAGAAAAAAAAAAGAAAAAAAAAAGTGTAGAAATTTATTCGTCCAAATGTTAATGGCAATTTGATAACATCATTGAAGTTATCAATGAAGGTGCTATTTATTTCTTGCCGTTCCAACATTCAAACGGATGTTTTCGGTTGATCAAAATTTGTCATATTCCCACGGACTTCTTTTGCCAAAATAATTTTGTAAAAAAAAAAAAAAAAAAAAAAAAAAGAAGCAATTTCTTTCTTTTCTTTTGAAATTTGATTTAAATTCTCTTCTCCAAGGTGGTATTTAAATTGATATATTTGAAGTTCGAAAAGATCAACGTTCTCCAAATTTTGAAATTAACGGATAATTTCCGTTTTATTGATATTTGTCAGGTTCGATTAGGGTTCCTGCAAATTAACTCATTTTCGACAAGTCCGAAAAACTTAACGTTCTTGTTCGAAAAAATTTCTAGCGAGTCTTAATACTCGTTTATCTTACCAACCTTGCGAAGAAATTAATGAAGATGGAGAAGAGATGAAGATTTTGATTTTCTTTTTATATTTTCTTTGTATTTCTCCAATCGTAAAGTTCGTAAATGTACTGCCTTTACGATTGCGGGAGGGTATTAGGATAATAGGTCCAATATTAGGCCCATTAGGGCGGCTACCGTCTAGGGTTTACAGTATCGCCATCTATTATATACATCGTCTATGTATTGTCATCAAATCACATCATTCAATAATACAGTTATCATTTATTAATTACTCCCTCCTCTATAATCTCAACAAAATACGTACATGAAAAATACATATGATAAACAATCATCAAACAGTTTTTGAAGCACCAGGACAAACGGAAGACAAGAAATAAGTAAACATGATGCATGAATAAAATAATTGAAAATTAGGAACTAATGGCGAGATTTAAATCTTGCATGCGATGGAAAGACGTAACCTCCTTGAGTTGAAAGGTGTCGTTTACATAAGCCTTTGCATCTAACCATTGATAATATGGAGTCTCTGTTTTCCAAAACATGAAATTAAATTTATATGTCAGAAACAAAGACACATAAATGTAAGCGTCTTGGGTCTTCAATGATGCGCTCATGGTACTGTCAATTGAAACAGACAATGTGTGATTCACGACCAATGGTTCTTTGAAATCTTGGTACTGATTATTTTCGTTGTAATCATAGTAAAGCTCCGTGGGGGTGTCGCTTTTGGGCACATAGAAGAGCTCAACCCATCCTTCAGACGAGTAGTTAAATCCCCGGTAACGGTTCCGGTTGATTAGCTCAATCTCTAAGTAGATATCCCCACTCTTTCCATCACGGGGAAGATTGAACGTGATGAGAGTAGCTTCAGGATCATAAACGGGAATCAATGACCATAAGATAAAGGTCGTAATACCGATTGACATTAAGACACCAATACAGAAGCGAATGTGACCGAGGACATACTTGAGAGACATTATTAATATTTTTCAGAGATTTGAGTTAGTTATGGAGAAATGTTGAGGAAGAGAGGCTTTTATCAACTGTTAGCAAAAGACAAAGATAATTGTTGGGTTAAAGAGTAATGGTTTTCCACCACCTGCTTTTATGGTTTAAGTTTTTTTGTCACTAACTATATTTAATTACACTTATTTAAATTAATTCATTTGCAGGCTTCCTATAAAGTCAACAAAGACTGTGTACCCAAAAAAAATGAAGTCTACATAAACTAATTCATTAATTCCATTATGCTACATTATCTTACGTCTATTCGTTTATCTATTATTTTCATTCTGAGGTAATCATAAGGTACGTTTAGGGGGCGCGCTCATCAAGTAAATCGCACCGGCACCAAACCAAGCCAGTCCGGACTCCGGGTGAGCAAAAAAGGGATGACTCGGCTCTGGCCTACAGTGACCAGTGCCGTCGGATACAAACTAAAAAAAATTCTTAAGTTATTATATAAAGTCAAATAGGTCTAGTTCAAATCCGCAAAAATCAAACCTAAAATTATAAAAAGGTTTCGGTCCAGTGTAGGTCCCTTCATAACCCGTCTGGTTTCTGGTTTTGTGATGAAGAGCTGAATTAATGCATTTGGAATAGATTACTTCAGTGAATCACAAAATGCTTTTCTTCCGGGTAGGAGTATTAATGATAATATTTTATGGGCGTATGAGGCAATTCACAATATCTCTAATCATAAGACAGGACATCAAGGAAGATGTGCTTTTAAAGCTGATATGAGTAAAGCGTATGATAGGATAAGGTGGGATTTCTTGGAATCGGTTCTATCCAAATTTGGCTTCCCACAGAAACTGGTAAGACTCATAATAAATTGTGTTACATCAGTGAGCTATGAGATCCTCTTCAATCGGACGCCTCTACTTCAATTCAGACCAAAGTGTGGCTTATGACAAGGCGACCCACTGCCCCCATACTTGTTTAATCTGTGTATGGAAGTTCTCTCTGTAAATATCGACCACGCTCATGAATTAGGGTAGATACATGGACTTCAATTATGTAGGGGAGTACGGCGAATAACGCATCTATTCTTTGTTGATGACTCGGTGTTCTACTTCAAGGATAAAGGGGGGGACGGCAGTTCACATCATGAGTCTTATCAATGACTATTGTGAGGCTTCGGGACAAAAAATAAATCGGGAAAAATTAGGTATCATTTTTAGTCTGAATACTACTTTAGCTAAGGCACAACAAACTTTGAAAGCGCTAAATATTAGGACGAACAGAGGAATTGGGAAATATCTTGGAATCCCGGCAGAATTTCAGGAATCGAAACAAGGCATTTTTCAAACACTTGTGGAGCACATTACAAAACGAATTTCTTCGTGGAGTGGTTTTTCTATCACCAGCGGGACGACTTACTCTAATTTTATCGGTTCTATCCAATCTCTCAAATTACTTTTTATCGGTATTCAAAATTCTGGTAAGTGTGGCAAAAAACGATTAATTCTCTTTTGGCACAATTTTGATAGACATAATGTAGATTAAGGGAAAATGTTCACTGGTGTAGTAAAAACTTCTTGAGTTTTCCAAAAAGTGCGGGAGGATGGACTAGGAATTCGAAACATTGAATGCTTATATCAAGCTCTGTTGGCCAAACATGGGTGGAGATTAGTATCTGGGGAAACATCATGTTTTGCAGGATTTTCCGCCAGAAATTGTTTGGTACAAACACTTTCACTCATGGACTGAGCCCAATCAAGGGATCCGGTTCTTCGTGGGGTGTACGCAGCATCCTTCATGGGCTTCAGACGATCAGGGAAAATATTGGTTGGAAGCCTGTAATTAAATCAAATTTAAACGTATGGATATCAAGATGGGTTGGGGGAAGATGCCCGGAACCAAAGGATTGTTGGCTGGGTCTCAACAATGTCCAGATAGCAAATTTGCAAGTGTGACACCTTACTATGTCGAATGGCGAGTGGAATGAACCTTTTGTACGGGCTCTGTTTACGAAGGAGTATACGGTAAGGATTCTAGCGATTCCGTTGTGGGCTTCACGAATAAATGATGAGGTTTTTTGGCCGCTCACGAAGGATGGAGTTCACACAGTTAAGAGTGGATATGGGCTAATATTTGAAGATTACATGGCAAGGAAGGGTACTCACAAGGATAAAAGTAGAATTGGAGATTGGGAAAGGATTTCTGCAGGAAACAATTATGGACCCTATTAATTCCAACATTATGGAAAATCCTTGTTTGGAGGATCATTACCAACACCCTACCAATTGGCAAAAAATTCAAAAGCGAAACTTGGATATGGATATTTTTTGTGGTATGTGTGGGGTGAACCAAAGAAGATTGGAAACCGTAGAACATCTGTTTAGGGATTGCGCGGTCTCAAAACCGTATTTGGGTAGGATCAGACTTAGAAATTAGGGTTGAAAATGCAAGGTCATTAAGTATCAATTATTGGATTATATACTGGGTTCGATATCTATCCAGCGGAGAGGGAGGGGAGAAGAGTGTGATAATGTTTACATCAATTATGTGGGGCCTGTGGAACATACGAAACAATATCAAGTTTGAAGGCATGGTTATGAACTCTCGGGTAATCTCTGGATTCTTTTTTAATTCTGTTTGCGAGAAGGTACGAGTTCTCAGTGATCACATTGAAGGAAAGAATCTAGAAAATCACAAATGGAGGCTATGAGGAACAGTATGAAACTAAAAAAATCGGAAATAAGAGATGGGTACCCTCTACAAATGATAGGTAATCAGGAACATTGCAAAGTGATACGTGTTAAAGTGGATGCTAGCTGGGAACGAAACTATGAGGCGGCTTTCGGATGGGTGGCTTATGATTTGACGAGTAAAGAGCTTATGCGAAGACAGGTGCGAACCAGAGCTGAATCATCACTGTAAGCTGAAGCGTTGGGTGTCCGAGATGTACTGTTATGGGCTTCTACTGGGGGTTACTTACACCTTACTATTTCGTCGGACTGTTTACAACTTATCAACCAACTAGCGGGTGTTGACAAGGAAGATCATTTGCTCGCAGCCCTTTTGGAAGAAATGTGTGGGCTCTTCGTCTCTTTTCATTGTCTATATTTTAATTTTATTCCGAGGCATCTTAATAGCGTAGCACATGGCCTGGCCCGACAGGCCATGAGACAGTAGACCCTTTCTTTACAGCTGTAAAAAAAAAAAGGAATAGATTACTTCAGTTTTTGTTAATAAAACTACTCTCTCCATCTCATCTTTAATGTACCCCTTTCAATTTTTGAAAGATTTGAGAAAAAGTGGTAAACTACTAACTTTATCTCTTAAATTAAAGACGACTCGAGACATTAATTTTATGTTGAGTTACTGATTATACACGTTAGAATTGAGATCCTGTGAGAATTATCAACATAATTACAACCGTGAGAATTCTAATTATAGAATTTTTGAAAAAAATAAAACGACATATTTGGTTTCGCCGTAGAAGTTTATGGCTAGATAACATATTTCATGGTTCAAAATTATAAACTATTGAATGAAATATATGCAAAATATATTTTTATTAATTTTCATGTACGTAGTAATCATTTTCATGTATCTTACCGTTTTCATGCACCTAATACTCATTTTCGTGCATCTACACCCTATTTTAATGGTTTTTTTTGAATATTTGTACATAAATTACAACTTTTCTTAATATAACCAACAAATTTAGTTTAATCATACTAAATAATGTGTTTGAACCAACTAAACTAAGGCTACATAATTCACCTAAACTTTCGAAATAATATTTGGTGGAGATTTAGTGATGGCTTACAGTGCTCATTATGTTGTTGGTTCTCACTGAATCCTGATCCTAGACTGTTAATTAGCTATGTAAAGGCAATATTCAAAATCACAAATTCTCATTGAAGACGACGATTATCCGTCAGAAGCTGAAGACGGCTTGAATCATACCAATTATTTAGTGAATGGGCCGAATACTCTAGCATGTGGGTCCTTAAAAGTAATGTTGAATGTTTGTGGTGGGGTTTGTGTTGTACTTTATTTGTTTATTTAATTTCATCAATAATTCCCCACTATTTTTACTTTTGAAAATCTATAAAATTCATTTGTCATTATTCATCACCTCCATTTTTACAATTGAAAATCTAAAAACATTTAATTAGCCCATACGTGAAATACCACCTTGTTATTTGTTTGAACATTTTTGTACTAAGATGGTAACATTGTGACACATTTTAAGGCAAAGTAATATGTTACTATTTTTGTAAAGTTGTAATGCTTACCTCTCGATCTTATAATGGTTACATTTCAGACTAATATGATATCATTTTTACACAAATGCCCCTTTTCAGTTGTGACTATCTGAGTTCATATATGTTTCCATTTTTAACTCTTTCAAATCGGTGAATCTATTATTCAACATGGTTATATTTCTGTACTAAGATGGTAACATTCTCATTTGTCACCATGTACATTCATAAATGTTATCTGTATAAGATTAATTGGAATTCTACAAAACATAGTGTAGAATGGTCACATTACTCACTAAGTGATAATATTTAAAAGACATAGTAATAAGTCACCATTTTTATTAATGATTCAATTCTTACCTTTCAGTCTTATAATGATAACATGTTGATAGATTTTCTCAGTTTGAAAATAAAAATAAAAAGAGACTGAAAAGTTGAACAAAGAAACATAGGGGAGGACAATTTTTTATATTATTTTGATAGGAAATTCAAAATGAATGAAACAAGAAGAGAGAAGAAGTGACTGTCAACTGACAAAGCAAGAAGAGAGGTCTTTAGTACTGTCATTGCCGCCCAATGCATGGGGAAATCCTTTTTTTTTATTTTTTAACGGGTAATGTCAAATCTGCTTTTAGCTAATTAATACACAATATGGGTTTATTTAGTCCATATTAATGCAATGTGGTATGTATCCGCTCCGTCTCTAATTTGTGACGGATACCGTCCGTCACAAAGGAGACGAATTCATTAAAAATTAATTTATTATCATATTTAGAAACGAGACAACTAATTTGAAAAACAATTAAACGAAAAAGAGATAATAAAAGTAGGGTGGTGCTCATTCATGTACGAGTTTTACTCTTTCATGGACGTGAATGACCAATTTACCCTTCTCATTTCAACACACATACATTCAATTGCAACTTACTCCCTTCATCCCTAACCACCTCCTTGCCGCCACCAGTCCACAACCCAGCCACCGCACTTCCCCCACCCATCACCACCACGTCCTCTCTTCGCACGATCCCTCCGCAACCACCACTCTTATTTATATTACCCGCTGAATCGATGCACTCCTACTTATATTTCCCGCAACCACCAGTCCCTAAACCATCTACGCTTCATATTATCATAAAGTAGGAGTCAATTGATGATACAATTTTCCTGATAGGTCATCCAAAAAACATTGATCTCGTGCTTTACACCAGGAATCAGATCTCCTCGCCTCACTTTAGACATGATATTAAATTGTTGATCTCACAGTAAAGGGTGCAAATTGTGGTTGATGCATTATTCGACCATTTGGAATAATTAGTTGAGCAATATGAGCAGTAAGATCAATTATAAAGTAATTTGATTTAGATTTGATTAATTTTTGTTTGGTACAATCCGATTTGATTAACTTTGAGGGCATGAGAGAAAGAGATTGTTTTTCCCCTCTCTTAGAACATAAGAGTAAGTGTAGAAAAATAATGGCAAAAAGTTTATAAAAGAGTAAATTTTGTACATGAATGAGCAACAACGTAAAAGTAATATGGGAAAGTATTATAAGTTCTAATAGTCTAACCTTAGTCATGTGGTTCAATCGTGGCCCATTAGACATGTCCAGATGTGATGGTACAACGAATGCCTAAAAATTAAGCCATTTTTATAACAATTTTAGTTAATTGTTCACAGCACAACACAGCTCACTATAGCAAATTAAACAACATCAAAGTGACCGCAAAATAAATGGTTGGAGTGAGTTGTTTGGGGTGATGAAGTGTAGTTTGCTAGTTAATAGGTTAATGATCTAAACTAAGCTTTTGACTATTTGTTTCTATCATTGACAAGCGTAAATAGTACTCCCTTCCTCTCAATTTTTTTCTTTAATGATAAAGGAATTTACAGCCGCTATTTTTGGTTTACACTGAGTAAATCTTCGGGTCCAATAAAACGTCGTGGACGTTTTATAACAAATCGTCTATAGTTTTCAGAAAAAAAGACACACCCTACCTTTCGTCTCCCTCTCTCTACCCTATTCTCCCAAACTCTCCCAAACAAACAACACTTAAAAAAAAAGTTGATTTGCTCACAACGATTCAATGTAAAAAAACGAACAATCTACATCAAACGCTAACAACGATTCATCTGTAAGTAATTAACAATCTTTTTTCATTTGAATTGAATTAGTATTTATTGAATTACATGTTAATTTGATATGAATCGAATTAGTATATATTGAATTACATGTTAAGTCTTCATAGAATTATTATTGAATTACCTTGTGAATAGAATTAGCATGAATCGAACACAGCACGTCCAATAGCCATCACAAATTTGTTTGTCGTCAATAGGGACGTGTACATTCATTGTCCCTTATGGACAGGGACATGTACATTCATTGTCCATCATGGACAGGGACGTACTGAATATTCAATATCTGTCCTGGAGAGGGACAATGAATGTCTACGAGCATCCTGGACAGGGACGATGAATTTCTACGTTTGCCCTAGTATGGACGTTGAATATAGTCCTCTATTATGGGTATGGACGTGTACTATTCACGTCTCTCATGGGTTAGGACGTGTACTGTTCACGTCTAGCCTGGTGTTGGACGTGAATATTCATTGTCCGTTCATAGATCGGACTATTAAATTGGTTTTTCGTCTTTTTATTTAGTTTTTTTCGTATATTTAGGTCGTTTTACATATTTTAGCATCAAATCATTATTAATTTTGCGTGTTAACATGATTCATTTGGGGTGTTTAGTGAAAACGGTGTTAATTACAACCACCTATTTGAGACGGTAACATGTTTTGCGAGTCAGGATGAGGCGTTTGACTGGGCTCAGAAAATAGCGTTTGATAACGGGTTTGTCTTAGTAAAAGCATTAAATGGGTCCAAAAATCGTAAACAACCCAAGTTGCAGGGCTCATACTTTCGTTGTTCAAGGTACGGGCGAACCAGAAAGAAGATCGATCCCGATATTCGCGACAAGCCTAAGAAGAAAGGGACATCTAAGTGTGAGTGTTTGTTTCGGGTTCGAGCCGTGGAGAACCGGAATAATGATATAAATAGGAAGGAGTTGATTGTTTGGAAGATTTTGACCTCGGTGAGCGGTGGATATTAACACGGCTGTCGCAACCCTATCAAAAATAAAACAACCTGGCTCTAACTTATGCACCTGAGGTAAGTCGGTTATCGTATCCACAGGGAGGCGGTCACTATCTACTTGTTATTCTAGTCTGTCTAAGGTCACCAAACAGGGGGGGTTTGAGTTGTTTAACTAAACTAAGGGCAATAAAAGAAATGACAATTAAAATAAAGAGAATTGAGATCAAATAAGGAGAGAGATGCCAGGATGTCGGTTCACCATGATATTACACAAATCAGCTAAAGGTAGGTCAGTCGGTCTGATGTGAGAAGGGTAAAGGAAAGGTCCTCTCGGACCGCTATCCGCCCTAAAATACTACTAACTTAGCTTTCAACCTCATTAGTGTAGTCTATTGTCCATAACAGGTCTATTCATTCCAGTCACTCGATCTAGGTCTGAATTTAACCGGATAAATTGATTCAGTTGGATGCATTCAACCTAACAATTACAGTTATATTGCTATCAAACAATTCTCACAACAAAACCTTCTAACCATATAAAGCATCATCGTTTTACTATCATGGCTCCTCTAATCCTGGCATAAGAGGGGCTCCCCGAATCCTAGCATTAGAGGAATTAGCTACTCATGAGAACTAATAAAGCAAGAACGACTAAAGAAATGGATTCAGTATCAGTCATTCCTGCTTGGATCATCTTCTCTGACTTAGATCCATTCATGTGGTCTGTGAAGGTTTTGTGTAAGCTGGCCAGTACTGTGGGAAAGCCACTGTTTGCCGATTTGCCCACAACTTTCAAATCCAAACTTACTTTTGCACGAGTACTGGTAGAGGTTGATGTTGCAGAAGAGCTACCTACTTCTGTTATCCTGAAATCTCCTTATCATGGTGTGACAGTTCAGCGTATCATCTATGAGTGGTTGCCATACTATTGTGACTGCTGTAGGAAATTGGGGCACACAAAAGAACGCTGTAAATTTACAAAGATAAATAACAAACTGGATGAACAAAGAGCTGCTGCAAAGGTGACACAAGTGTACAGGGAAGTCCAGAGACCATCTGATACAACCCAACAAACCTCAGTTGACTCAGGAAGCCATAAGCTAAGCCACTCTCCTCCTCCATTAGAGAATGGAACTTTGACTGAGATGGTTGATGCGAGCTCAGAAGGCCAAGGGCTAGCCTCTGTATCCCCAGTCTTAGTAAAGGATCCTACTCTTAATGGTAAGGGGGCAGGCTCAAAATGCTATGTGCCAAGTCGTAATACTGAGACTGTGGGGGAAACCAGACTGGTCTCTGCTGGGACTAGGATTACTGAGATTGCAAGGGTTGAGCAAGGAAGTAACAGCATTTCCTTAGTCAATTCTTATGTCAGACACAGAACCTGGGGATCCTAAGGACACAGGACTAGTGGATGTGAATGGGACAGAGGAGCCACCTGATCCAGGTCCACATGATAGTGTCATCCTAGAACATTAGGGGGTTCAATGACCCAATAAAGCAGCAAAAGGTTAGAGGTTATTTGAATTCCAATATGATAGAGGTTCTAGGACTTCTTGAAACTAGGGTTAAATCAAATAAATTTGCTTCTATCTCTAGGACTTTTTCTTCTTATTGCATTCTTAATAATTACTCCCACCATTACAATGGTCGTATCTGGGTTTTCTTAAATACTAGGATGGTTACTCTTATTTCTTCTAGGATTCATGAGCAACTGATTCATGTTGAATTATTGCATCATGTATCAAATAAAACTGTTCACATTTGTTTCATATATGGTAGTAATGATGGTGACCAAAGAGAGAGGTTATGGGATGAGCTTAGGGTAATTGCTCCTACAGTTACCACTTGGGCTATCATGGGCGATTTCAATATTGTCAGAGATATGGAGGAGAGATTGGGGCCAAATCCTCCTTCATTATCTGAGGTTTTGGCTTTTAATCAATGTCTCTTGGATTGTTCTTTGGAGGATATACAAAGCTTTGGTTGTGAACATACTTAGACGAATAAGAGGGATGTTAATGCTCGCATTTAGTCTAAACTGGACAGGGTATTAATCAATCCTCTCTGGTTAGTAAATCACCCCACCACTCAGGTGACTGTACTCCTTCCGTATTTCGATCACTCCTTTTATTGCTGGAAACTCAGGAGAGTTACAAGATGAAGAAGAGGTTTAGTTACTTAAACTGTTGGGTGGAACAGGAGGGATATGATAGTATCATTCAAACTGCTTGGAATCACCTGTTAAAGGGAATGCAATGTTCAGGCTTTTTTCTAAACTTAAGAACAACAGGATTGCTTTGATCAAGCACCACAAAACTGATTTTACTGGGATTTATCAGCAGGTTCAAATGGCTCAGCATGCTCTGAAGGACTGCCAGGCTCAGATTCAGCTGACTCCTTTGGACTCTGATCTTTTGACTCAGGAGAAAAATCTTCTAGAGCACTATCTGAAGTTGAAGGGGATTGAAAGGAGATCTTTACTGCAGAGGGCAAAGATTCAGGCTATTCATTACAATGATGCACCTACGAGATATTTTTTCACCAGAATAGCAGCTAGGAAGCACCAAAGTCTAATTGGGAAAATACAGGATAGACATGGTCAGGATCAGGAAGGGGTTCAGAATGCCAATGCAGCTTTTGTGGATTATTATAAATGGTTATTAGGGGAAAGAGTGGCAACTGAAGCACTAGATCTTGCCTCTTTGGAAGGGACAAAAGTTGATGAAGCTGATTGGCCTAATTTATGTAGACTTGTGGAGGAAGGGGAAATCAGGAAGGCACTCTTTTCTATTGACTCCAATAAGAGCCCTGGACAGGATGGGTTTTCCTCTCATTTCTTCAAACATTCTTGGGAGGTCATCAAGAGGGATTTTTTCTTTGCCATACAGGATTTCTTTAAGAAAGGCTCAATGCATAAACAAGCTAACACTACACTTCTGGCATTGATTCCTAAAAAGGCAGTGGTCTCTACAGTCATGGATTACAGACCAATAGCTTGCTGCTCAGTTATTTACAAAACCATTAGTAAATTTTATGTGAAAGACTTAAGCCTTTGCTGCCTGTACTTGTGGGGAAAAGAACAGGGTGCTTTTGTGAAGGGACGCAGTTTATATGAAAACATAATGCTTACACAAGCTTTGGTCAAGGGGTACAGTCAACAAGGAGTTTCACCAAGATGTATGATAAAAGTAGATATTAAGAAAGCTTTTGACTCTCTGCAGTGGGAGTTTATTGGCTAGATGCTTAAGGTGTTTAACTTTCCTCCTCAGTTTCAGAAATGGATTCTTGGCTGTCCCACCTCCACTTGGTTCAGTATCAAGATCAATGGAGATGTTACAGGGTTTTTCCAAGGCGGTTGTGGGCTGCGGCAAGGGGACCCTCTCTCTCTTTTCATCTTTGTTATGAGTATGGAGATTTTATCATGGTTTCTAAGAGGAATTCATAAAGAGAATCAGGTTTCTTATCATCCAAAGTGTGGAAGACTGGGCCTTATCCATTTAATATTTGCAGATGATTTAATGAATTTTAGTAGGGGTGATCTACCTTCTGTGACTGATGTGACTCATACTCTGAGTAAGTTTGCTAAAGTATCAGGGTTGCCGGCAAATCCAGATAAAACAAATATATACTTGGGAGGAGTAAGGGGTGATGTCAAACAGTTGATTTTGGATGCTACAGGATACATTGAGGGGTCCTTTCCTTTCCGTTATCTTGGAGTACCACTTAATGCAGGCAAATTAAATAAAGAGATGTTTGCTGATCTCCTTGCTAAGATACAACAGTCTTTGCATCATTGGTCAGTATATAAACTTTCTTATGCAGGTAGAATCAGTCTTATAAATATTGTAATCTTTGGTCTAGAACAATTTTGGTGTTCTACCTTGCTCATACCTAAAGGGGTCATCAAACTGATCACTAAATTATGTAGAAATTTCCTATGGAATTCTGAGGAAGGACATAGAAAACTCATATGGAAGAGCTGGGTTTCTTATTGTGCACCTCATCAGGAAGGAGGTTTCCAGATTAAGGAAGTTTTGGCTTGGAATAGATGTGTTATATGTAAATGGATTTGGGATATAGAGAAATATTCTGATAACTTGGAATTATGAATACAATATTAAATCAAGGGATTTTTGGAGACAGGAGATTAAGTCTTTTCATTCTGAAAGTTGGAGGAACATCCTGCAGGTTAGGGATCTGCTGCTGCAACAGTTTGGTACCTCTGCTGCTGTACAGCAGGTTCTGCACTCATGTGTTAAGAATGGGAAACTGAAGATGGATTTGATCTATGAGTATTTCAGAACTAAGTTTGAGAAGTTCAGATGGCCTAAAGCGAGTGGAGCAGGAGCAGAGTGTTTCTTCCAAAGCACGATCTTCTTACGATTTCGCAATGCAAACTAAACTGGCTACTATTGATCAACTAAATAGCATGGGTATATGTTTGGTGAATAGGTGTGTTTTGTGCAAGCAGGCAGCTGAATCTCACACCCACCTGTTCTTCAGATGTTCTTTTTCCTCGTCTATCTGGTCTATCCTTCTCCACTGGATGTAAATTTCAGGAAGGACCACAAATCTGAAAAAAGAGCTAAACTGGATAGTCAGTAGGAGAGCTAAGAAACATTGGAAGGCTATATGGTTCACAGGCTGTGTTACTGCTTTGGTTTATAGCATTTGGGAAGAGCGCAACATTCGTATTTTTCAAGGTCTTGAGCATGATATACAATATGTGGTTAAGAGAATACAATTTATAGTAAGTACTAGGATCCTACATGTACTGCCTACATCTAGGCATGTAATGTTTCTTGCAGCTTGTAACGTTTGAATGTTCCCAATAGTTGGTTATACTTTGTAAGATCTAGCCTATTTATTCCCTTTATGGATGAATAAAAGTGGCTTACCTTTCTTGCAAAAAAAATAAAATAAAGCAAGAACGAAAGATAAAGAAATAAATAACAAAATGATATAAAGATGAAAAGGAAGGAAAAGTATAAATTTAAAATGAAGGCAATAATGAAAGAGAGTAAGGGATTACAAAAGTTGAAATCCGGAAAATAAGAAGCAGTGTGGCGTCGAACCAGAAATAATACTAAGGTAAAAGTGATATGAGAAGAAATGATAAAATCTAATTAAGTTTCTCCTATTTATAGGAGAGATATTTATTTTCCCAAGATACGATGACAAGATATTAAAATCTTGTGTCAAATAGAAAAGTACTCGATCCAGGACATTAGAACTCCTCGATCGAGTAACTCCTAGAAAAAACCTCTCGATCGAGGACAAATAATACTCGATCGAGGACTATCAAAAAGACACCTCTCGATCTAGGACATTAAGTACTCTGTCGAGCACAATAGTACTCGATCGAGTGGTTTCCAGCGCACAATTCCTGCTTTGCACACTGAACTTCAAACGGTCGCCATTTCTTCGTTACTTGGGCAAACAAAGCGTTTTCGGTGGCGTTGGAAAGCTAAGAGGATACGATTTCATCTATAATTGGAATCACTTACATATCAGTTGTGGAACCCGAGATATGGCTCTTCAAAATAGGCACTAGTAATTCAAAGCTCCTCCTTTGCTCGCTTAGCTACCTTGCTTCTATACGCATCACAATTAGTAGTTTCCAAGCTCCAACTCAACTGATTTCCTAAATGCATGCATAGAGACATGTTCTAAGCTTGATTTCGCTTCTCTTCGGTTCATTCCTACAAATAGGATAAGAGAAACCAAAGTAGACAATTTGGGAGACATTTGTAGCTTAATACTACATAATATGCATAGAAATGCGTGCAAATAAGGCTTAGAAAGACTATATAAAATGCACGCATCAGATATCAGAACCACTAAGTAGCAAAGTACAAAGACGGTGATAGGCATTTTGCGGGTTTGGATGCCGGAGAGAGAGTTTGTGAGGCAACAAGTCTGGGCATCGATTCCCCCGAGAGCTATTAAAAATGGTCTTCATCATAGAACCCCCGATAAACCCCAACCTACAAGCGCCCAAATTTATAGCGAGGCAAAAAAGGTTCGGCGTGAAATTAGAGGAACACGGAATACCGCTCAACAAATGTTGGCTCTAGCTATTGCTGCTAAGTATGTGGAATGACACCAATCAGATCCCGAGACAAATGAGCTTAGTCATGTTTTTATGTCTCATCCGGAAACCGTTAAACTCTTTCGTGCTTATCGACATGTGCTTCTTATTGACTCAACGTACAAGACCAATGTTTGCAAAATTGCTCTTGTTGAGGTTGTTGGTGTAAAACAGTGTGGGTCTTCCTTCTTAATTGTTGCGGTGCTCCTTCCGCCAGAGTCGGAAAATGATTATAGGTGGATGTTGATGTGATTAGGGGAGCTACTCAGTTGTACGGGTTCATTTATTTCCGCCTTTATCACTGATCGAGAGTTGGGTTTGATCGCCGCACTTTAGTCCCTTTATCCGAGCACTCCTCACCTTTTATGTCGTTGGCACTTGAACCGTGCTATAGAGAAACAAGCACTTTCAATGGAGGATTTGATGTGGTTCAAATAAAGATACCATAATGCACAGTCCAGAAAGCGGTTGGTACCGCATGATCAATGCATCCACCATTGATGAGTTTAGGAGCGCTTGGGAATCTTTTAGTATAAAGTGGGTAGGGTTGGCGATTTATGTGATCAATACATGGGGTAGAGTCCTCCCATTCACTTTTAAAAGCTTGGTTGAAGAGTGCTAACCTAATCATTGACACTATGTGGTCCCGTATTCATTCCATGCTTGAAGCGCAACACTCAAAGATTAGATATGAGCTAGAGTTTCGAGGAGTAGGCTGCGAAATGGAGAGTGTATATTTTCATTGTTACAAGGAAATGTGTCTATCAATGCCATTGAGATAATGGAAGAAGAGATTAAGAGAGGGATAAAGCTTGGGAAAGTGTTGGAAGACCATTGTGGATGTGTGCTAAGGGTAACTCATGGGTTACCTTATGCTTGTACATTGATTCATTTGCAAAGAACGGGTAAGAGGGTCCATCTTGAAGAGGTTCATGCTTATTGGAGGACATTGGAGCACGAGAATTCCCAAATAATGCCCAAGACCGATAATGATGAGTGGCAGGAGCTTATTGCGGAAGCTAGAGCTAGTGACCTGGCTAAGTAACGGGTAATCATTGAGAAAATGCGAGATGGTCTTCACCCGAAAGACGAGGAAATTCTACCACCTCCTGTTAGAGAAAACCCGAAAGGGAGACCGAGGGGTTCTACTACTCGTAACAAGTCGGGATTTGAGCATGCAAAGAGAAAGGCTAATAAATTTTCTACTCCTGCGATGACATTTGTTCAACATACGGTGGGTTATTTGATCAAGGACCGATTGGTGCACCGTTGGAGTCTGGCTACACTAAGGGACTTTTGTCAACTGAGAGTAAAAAATATGCGGTCCCTGAAGATCTATGGGGTTTCTTTGATGGTTGGGTAGATGTAGGTAATGATGGTCATTGTGGTTATCGGGTAGTGTCGCATGCCGTGCGGGGTCGGGAAAGTGTCCATTTAGGCATGAGAGACTGGTGTATTGGGGAGATTAAGGCATACAAGGTCTACAAGGATTTTTTTGATGATAGTTGTGCGATGCCTACGGGTTTGACCAGATACCAGGACCCATTGAGACCGATCGAGTTTACCGGCAGTGGAGGATATGGCAGTCACCATTGGATGTACGGGGAATATTTGTTTTTCTTTGCATTGTTGTTTAACTGGACTATTTGTGTCATCGCCTAGAATGAAGTTGGAGAATCTCGTAGTTGGCAATGTAATACATACTTACCCCTAAGGCCCACAGCCTAAGTGTCGAGGCCATACGGTGTTTTATGGATCGTAAATTACCAATCTCCATTGGATGAGATTGCATTGTCGAGTACCATCGAGAGATACACCAATGCCACCGATCGATTTTTTCTGGGAAGGGTCAAGAGACCCTTCGGTTGCACCTTATGCTGATTTGTACAAGACAAACTTTGAGAAATGGCATACGTTAATGGGAACGACACCTAAAGTTTATCGCAGAAGACGGAGTTCCACAACAACTGACCCAGAAACTGCAAGAAAATTAAACTTTGACAATGTATTTAAAGTTTGATTATGTAATAATTTAAAAAAGTGACCATTATTATTAAAAATGTCATTGTTATAATTTTAAAAAGTGGTCGTTTTTAATTAAAAAGTGGCTGTTTAAATTCAAAAATACCGTTACAATTCAAAAATACTGTTATAATTCAAACATACCGTTACAATTCAAAAATACCGTTATAATTCAAAAATACCGTTACAAATTTTAATAAATGTTACCGTTTTATTCTAACTTCTTATAAATAGCCCTTGCTATGTCCATTTCAATCCTAACACCCCATCTTAAAAATACTCGTTTTCTCAATTAAATCCACTACAATACTAAAATGGTTCACACAAATACTCAAAAAATCAGAGTTTATCAACTAAAGATCGATTCAATCGTTGTGGATTTACCAGTGTTTGTGTCTCTCCTTGAATTAGTCGTTCCAAGTGCTACTGTATGGCACTTGCTTAAAACCCTCCACTTGACAGCCTTTGTATCATCTTAGCCGGAAACCTGGAGGATATACTAACTCCAACGGTTATTGATGAGGTTGTTTCTGATGAAACATTAACCGAAAAGATGTGGGAGTTTCGCAGGTTAAAAAGTGATGTCCTTGTCTATTTTGAGCGCATACTGACCGTGCTCGATTACGCAACACTATCAGAATTATGTGCCGATAGAGTGTTCAACATAGGAAATGTAAAACCCGATATCATTGATTTTTATGATTTCTATGATCAATATGTTGCTAGCCAACCTGAAGAAATTGAGGCTCGAGATTATGTACAAGATTTGCAATCGTCATCTTCATCATCGGAAGATAATTGAGTTGGATTTAAACAACGTTTTAAATAAAGTTTTGTTTTTCAATTCCGTTAAACTACGTTTTAATTACAGTTGTATTTTCATTAAGTTTTATGTACTTACGTCATGCCTGTTTTATGTAATTTCATTAAGTCTATTCTATTTAACCTTTAATTTAACTAAATGTTATGCTGACTCATACATTTCAATGCATGGCATTGTTCACACAAACAAAATATTCATACATAACCAAAGAGAATAAAAATTTCCATACACAACACAAATAAAAATATCCATACATAACAATAAGAACAAGTAAATAAGAAAGACACTACAAAAGACACTACGGGGTACTATCATCATCATCATCATCCTAAGCATGGTCCTCGGCTCAAATGACAAATGATAAAAGGTGAGTCTAAGCAATCCTACTAAAGCGACTGCTAGTCCAAGGTGCTCGCTAGCTCACACATTTCTTCACCCCATAAATGCACCAACTAATACCTGTCATTCATGTAAACATGAACGCCACGGTTTGTAGGGAGTAACTCAAGGTTCTCCCAGCCACAAAATGTCGAAATAAACATAACAAAGAACTAAAATAGGTAAGTCAGGTAAGATACTTACAAAAGACATGAATATCAATTTTATATTTAAACAAGATAATTAAAAGAGATGGAACAAGATAAATCAACATTAGCATAACAAAGATTCAACTATTCATGTGAGACAATTAAATAATATGAAAGACAAGAATCAAGTCATTTATAAAAAAAAAAAAAAAAGCACGCATTTCAAGGAAATAGAACATAAATATGGGATTGGAAATCGAATCATGTGAAGCAGTTAAGTAAGAGGTCAACTAATGCAAATTACAAGAATAGAAACCGTATCCATTACAAGGAAAACCACTTGGAAAACATTATATGGGACGTGGCTACTAATGTCACATTCTTACTTATGGCTTGCATCTCACCATAAGAACGGATGGGAACATCAATCCCGACGATTATATACAACTAGAGGGCTTATAGCTCACCTCTAGTATCCGATAGGACCAAGACTCTCACTGCCAAACAAAACAAGGCACAACTCTTGCCTTGAAAGACATATACCGATATCTATAATTCCTCTGGTAGCACGATAATGGTACTCCCAAGACTTAGTCCTAGTCTAAATCTGGCCAGACTCTCAGAACAGCACAGTTCCCGATTCGACATGCGGCAGGACAGTCCACATCCAAGACCTGAACCCTTAATCGGAAATCGAGAACCCACAATCGGCAGGACAGTTCGAAAGAGGCAGAAGATATGGGCTAAACCCACAATCGGCAGGACAGTCCGAAAGAGGCGCAAAAATAAGTCAAGCAGAAAGGTATAGTATAAAGGCAATATCAAGCATATATAATAGTGTCATGACATTTCTACAAGAATGCGACTCTTACAAGTAATTGTTTATAATAATATGTTTCATGCTTGTAACATACAAAATAAACATTTCATTTCATAACTATACATGCCGGTTAAATAAAATAAATAAAATATAACAAGTGGTAATGGATAATTTACGTCACGTGAAAATTAAAGAAAGCACACAAATCCAATACATGTGACGAGGTGAGCCGAAACATACAAAGGTAGTGAGTGCAAATAAGATGAGATTTTGAGTCCAAATAAGATAATAATTTGAGTCCAAATAAGATAATAATTTGAGTCCAAACATTATAAGAAGGTGAGCCCAAACCACAACTTCATAAAATTTGTTTAAGGACATCACATATGGGTGCAATGGAATGCACGGCTCCTGTACCCAAACCACAATCCGACAGTCCAAAACCGAGTTTTCAAGCAGAAAGTAACAAGTGTATGTGTGACGATGTCAATCATATGGAGAAACAAGCAGGAAAGTAGGCGAGAAAGCAGGTAAGAAAAACAGAAAATGAAACGGAGATGAGCAGCCCAACAGTGTGTGTTTCAGAAGAAAAAAAAAGAAAATAAAAGCATATAGGGGACGACATTAGCATGAAGGCACAAATAAGAAAAAGGTACGAGGGACTAAATTGTCTGTCCCAAAACAGAGTTAAAACGCCAACTTTCGCAGCATAAAAACAGTTTTTAGTAGTCCGTTTTAAACCCAACTCAAGATGGACATTGAAGGTAATATTAAGACGGGAATTAGCATGACTAAAATAGGAATAGCACCATCAATTTCTGCCATAAACAGACCCAGAAAATTAGCAAGGATGATGCATATATATACTCGACAAGAAAACCAGCAACAAGCTACACGCTACACTTTTAACCGGCTATACATGAAACCAAGCCATGAAAGCAAACAAATGACCATGTAAACTAACCACAAGCATTATAAAATCGACCCCATATATTAGGAACACGGTAAAGAATTAAACTTTACGATAAACAAGGAAAAACCGAGTAAGAAGGGCAAGTGTCCCGACGTTTTGTCGAGTAACCTATCACCGTTACCTCAAACGCTTCTTATTCTTCAAATAAACGGTCTCCAAAGCTTGAGTCTTCCACCGGGTCTTTGAAACCTTCATCAAGGAGCAAAAAAACGAAAACATTGAGGCAAAAACCGAAACTTTTATAAGATGGAGAAATTAGAAATCATCACAAAAATGAGACTTTATTACCTTGAAAGAAGGAGGAAGGAAGAAGGAAGAGAATGGTGCAAGAATAATGGAATTTGGTTGAGAAATGCAGGCGGGATCTCGGGTTGAAGCTCGGTCAAAATGGCGTTTTTGGAGCTCTGTTGATTATTGTTGTTGCTGGTAAGTTTTCGAAAAAGAGAAAGAAGGAGGAAGGTGGGGACGGGTGTGAGAGAGAGGGGGTAAATAATAATAATAATAATAGTAATAGTAATAGTAATAGTAATAGTAATAGTAATAGTAATAGTAATAGTGATAATGATAATAATAATAATAATAATAATAATAATAATAATAATAATAATAATAATAATAATAATAATAATAATAATAATAATAATAATAATAATAATAATAATAATAATAATAATAATAATAATAATAATAATAAATGTAGAGGGTAAGAGAGTAGGTGAGTGTGTGTGTGTGTGTTGTCAATATTTGATTGATCCAAAATTAAACCTAGCCTTACAAAAGAATTGGGACGGTCTTATGCTTGGTGGGAAAATGTCTCAAGTCTATATTAACTTGAGACGGAAACTATTATCTTATTGTCACTATTATTACTATCCGATTAACATACGTATTTTTATATAAATTAAGTTTTAAAATATTACCTTTATAAAAAACATGTTTAAAATGACTTAATTAAATTAAATAATTTTAAATATAAAATAAAGTAATGGAATGGTTAAATAAATTATAGATGCCAAAATGGGAAATTCGCGGGGCCCCCACCTTTTAAAAATTTTCGTCCTCGAAATTTGAAAGTAGAAAATGAAAGGTTATAAAGCTAAAGCCAGACTTTTTTAAATCGGTAACTAAAACATTAAAAGGTTACTTATAGTAAGAATTAAAATTCTTTTAAATGTTTCAAGTAGAATTTTCCAACAGTACCAGATTTTTGTCAAAGGAACATAAGTGTTCTCGTTGCGCATTCAAGAACATCACACTCCAAATCGAAGATAAGGTCAAATATCAAATCATTTGAAGAATTCCAAAATCAAAATACTTTCAAAAATATTTATGAAGAGTTTTCCAAAGTATTAGTCGCTTTCATGGAACGAAATTGTTCTTGTCGTGCACACAAGAGCGCTAACTTTCCAAGTCAAAGACGATTTAAAACAAAATCATTCGCCGACAAGCGCAGAACAAGTTATTAAACGTTTCTAATAACGAGTTCTAACATCCTATCAACGTTAAAACCAATTGAAAATGATAATCCACTCAATTTTTCTTTTGCAAAAGCCAAAATAAAAATAAAAGTTTCACTTTTAAATTCAAAAAGGAGTTAAGTTCTTGAGATTGTAACTTCAAACTTGACAAAGAAATCATAAATAGATCAAAGTTAGTTAGAAATTGAGCAAAATTGAAGGCAACTCGGGTTTAGCAATCAAAATCATGATAAATAAGTCTATACTCAAAGAAGAAAAAGGGAACCAGATCACATTTTCATTTTTTTCAAATCTTTAAAATAGGTAAAGTGTTGTAAAAGTAATATAAATTTGTAACAACGAACCAAAATGGTAGTTTGATAAGTTACAAATTGTACGAAATGAAAAATGACTTAGACGTCCTAAATACAAAGTATGTTAAGAGAGTCCAAACTTAACTAACAAAAGAAATATGATGAACTTCCTTGGGGTAAGAATTGAAGTAAGGTCGACAAGAATGTCAAAGATATAGTTTTCATAAGCCTTTAGACTAGAATCAAAAGGGAAGCACCACAAAAGAGTAGGAGATGCATGAACGATAAAGCTTATGGTCAAGGAAAGAGGGAAATTACAAAAGGAATTCAAAGGTAAGGTGGAAAGAAGGATACAAGAAGAAGTCCGAAAGTAAAAACAAAAGGAGTTTAGAAGAATGATGAGTGTCATGGGATAAAAGTAAGATAAGGTTGATCATGGATAGAAAACACACCCGTAACGATGTCGAAATGAGCAGCGTCTCCGACTTGATTCTCGACATGAATGGCTCTTCTTAGCTTAGCTTCCGGATCATGCGGAGCAGGAGCATCCTTCTTCTTCTCGGGGCAATCCTTGATGAAATGATCGGCTTCTTGCAATGGTAACACTTCAAGGGCATATCAAAGCATCCAATCCCGTGGTGATAAGCTTGCCTACAGTTGAAGGACTTGCGGGTCTCCTCAGGGTTGTCTTCCGACGAGGGAGATTGTCCACCTTGCACTTGTCCAATTGGTCCTTGTCCTTTTGGAATGGGCTTCTTCTTCTAGTTAGTAGATGACGAAGATGAGGGCACAAAGGGTCTCTTGCCGCGGGAGTTAGGACGATGATTGACTTCAGCATTGACATTCCATTGATTCTGAAGAATTAGAGTAAAAGCTTCCATGATAGTATTATCTAACTTGGATGGTCGCAGCATCTTCTCAAGACACCAAATAAATCAAACAAGTTAGAACCTAACAAAAAGCCTACACAAAGAGACTACCAACTTAGGTCCTTAGTTCTACCCATCTCTCATTCATTATTCAAGGTCAAGTTCAAATTTAAATTTGGGGTGCACGTGTGTGCGTTGGGAGCAATATAGGCTTTGATACCAACTGTGAACCCCCGCAATAAAGCGGAAAATATAACTTATAAAGTAAAGCGAGAATTGGGAAATTTTTGAAACTTTTAAAGTTTAAAGCGCGGGTTCATTGAAATCTAAAACACAAATAAAGAATTCGGAAATAAAGATTTAATTATACAAACGTGATAGTCAAGGTGAGGGAAAATATATCCCTCAAATGACAAATGATAAAAGGTGAGCATAAGCAATCCTACTAAACCGACTGCTAGTCCAAGGTGCTCGCTAGCTCACACATGTCTTCACCCCATAAATGCACCAAATAATACCTGTCATTCATGTAAACATGAACGCCAAAGTCAGTGGGGAGTAACTCAAGGTTCTCCCGGCCACAAAATGTCAAAATGAACATAACAAAGATTAAACTATTCATGTGAGATAATTAAATAATATGAAAGACAAGAATACAGTCATTTATATAAAAAAAAAAGCACGCATTTCAAAGAAATAGAACATAGATATGGGATTGGAAATCGAATCATGTGAAGTAGTTAAGTATTGGATCAACTAATGCAAATTACAAGAATAGAAACCGTAGCCATTACATGGAAAACCACTTGGAAAACATTGCACGAGATGTGGCTACTAATGTCACATTCTTATTGATGGCTTGCATCTCACCATAAGAACGAATGGGAACATCAATCCCGACGATTATATGCAACTAGAGGGCTTATAGCTCACCTCTCGTATCCCATAGGACCAAGACTCTAACTACCAAACAATACAAGACACAACTCTTGCCTTGAAAGACATATACCGATATCTATAACGAAGCAAGACCTTGACTACTCATACATACATGTGTATATATATATATATATATATATATATATATATATATATATGTATGTATAATTCCCCTGGTAGGACGATAATGGTACTCCCAAGACTTAGTCCTAGTCTAAATCTGGCCACACTCTCGACACAGCACAGTTCCCGATTCGACACGCGGCATGAGAATTCGCATCCAAGACCCGAACCCTAAATCGGAAATCGAGAACCCACAATCGCCAGGACAGTCCAAAAGTGGTGGAAGATATGAGCTAAACCCACAATCGGCAGGACAGTCCGAAAGTGGCGCAAATATAAGTCAAGCAGAAAGGTACAATATAAAGGCATTATCAAGCATATATGATAGTCAGATAGTGTCATGGCATTTCTACAAGAATGCGACCCTTACAAGTAATTGTTTACAATAATATGTTTCATACTTGTAACATACAAAATAAACATTTCATTTCATAACTATACATGCCGGTTAAATAAAATAAATAAAATATAACAAGTGGTAATGGATAATTTACGTTATATGAATATTTACGGAAAGCACGCAAATTATGTGACGAGGTGAGCCCAAACATACAAAGGTAGTGAGTCCAAATAAGATGAGAATTTGAGTTCAAATAAGATAATAATTTGAGTCCAAATAAGATAATAATTTGAGTCCAAACATAATAAGAATGTGAACCCAAAGCAAAACTTTATAAAATTTGTTCAAGGAAATCACACAGGGGAGCAAGGGAATGCACGGCTCCTGTACCCAGACCACAATCCGACAGTCCAAAACCGAGTTTTCAAGCGGAAAGTAACAAGTGTATGTGTGACGATGTCAATCATATTGAGAAACAAGTAAAAAAGTAGGCGAGAAAGCAGGTAAGAAAAACAGAAAATGAAACGGAGATGAGCAGCCGAGCAATGCGTGTTTCAGAAGAAAAAAAAGAAAATAAAAGCATATAGGTGACGGTATTAGCATGAAGGCACAAATAAGAAACGGGTCCGAGGGACTGAATTGTACGTCCCAAAGCAGAGGTAAAACACCAACTTTCACAGCATTAAAACAGTTTCTAGCAGTCCGTTTTAGACCCAACTCAAGACGGACATTAAAGGTAATATTAAGACGGGAATTAGTATGACTAAAATAGGAATAACTCTATTAATTTCTGCCATAAACAGACCCAGAAAATTAGCAAGGAGGATGCATATATATATTAACAAGAAAACTAGCAACAAGCTACACGCTACACTTTTAACCGGCTATACATGAAACCAAGCCATAAAAGCAAACAAATGACCATGTAAACTAACCACAAGCATTATAAAATCGACCCCATATATGAGGAACACAGTAAAGAATTAAACTTTATGATAAAAAAGGAAAAAGCCGAGTAAGAAGGGCGAGTTTCCCGACGTTTTGTCGAGTAACTTTTCACTGTTACCTCAAATGCTCCTTATTCTTCGAATAAATGGTCCCCAAAGCTTTAGTCTTCCACCGGGTCTTCGAAACCTTCATCAAGGAGCAAGAAAACGAGAAAGTATTGAGGCAAAAACCGAAACTTTTATAAGACGGAAAATTTGAAACCATCACAAAAATGAGACTTTATTACCTTGAAAGAAGGAGGAAGGAAAGAGGAAGAGAATGGTGTAAGAATTATGGAATTTGGTAGAGAAATGAAGGCGGGATCTCGGGTTGAAGCTCGGTAAAAATGGCGTTTTTTGGACCTCTGTTGATTATTGTTGTTGGTGGTGAGTTTTCGAAAAAGGGAAAGAAGGAGGAGGGTGGGGACGGGTGAGAGAGAGAGAGAGAGAGAGAGAGAGAGAGAGAGAGAGAGAGAGAGAGAGAGAGAGGGGGGGGGGGTTATATAATAATAATAATAATAATAATAATAATAATAGTAATATAATAATAATAGTAATAATAATAGTAATAATAACAATAGTAATAATAATAATAATAATAATAATAATAAAAATAGTAATAATAATAATAGTATAATATTAATAGTATAATAATAATAATAATAATTATAATAATAATTAATAATTAATAATAATAATAATAATAGTAATATAATAATAATAGTAATAATAATAATAGTAATAATAATAATAGTAATAATAATAATAAAAATAGTAATAATAATAATAGTATAATAATAATAGTATAATAATAATAATAATAATAATAATAATAATAATAATAATAATAATAATTAATAATTAATAATAATAATTATTATAATAATAATAATAATAATAATAATAATAATAATAATAATAATAATAATTATTATTATTATTATTATTATTATTATTATATAAATGTAGAGGGTAAGAGAGTAGTAGAGAGTGTGTGTTGTCAAGATTTGATGGGCCAAAATTAAACCTAGTCTTACAAAAGAATTGGGACGGTCTTATGCTAAAGGGAAAAATGTCTCAAGTCTATATTAACTTGAGACGGAAACTATTATTATTATTGTTACTATTATTAGTATCCGACTAAAATACGTATTTTTATATAAATTAAGTTTTAAAATATTACCTTTATAAAAATCATGTTTAAAATGAATTAATAAAATTAAATAATTTAAAAATATAAAATAAAGTAATGGAATGGTTAAATAAATTATAGATGCCAAAATGGGAAATTCGCGAGTGTTACAAAGGATCTTCTCAACATCGTGCAACAAGATAGTAATCTCACCAAACGGCAAATGAAAAGTCTTGGCGTCGGTCTGCCACCTCTCTACAAAAACGCTAATGAGGTTCTCATCCAAACTGATCGTCAAAGAACGACTCAAATGATCAAGGCCACTCTTACTAACTCTCTCAGTAACTCCATCACGAACCTTCATCTTACTTATCTTCTCTAGAGCACCCGGCCTCTCGTAACAGGTGATCTACGATCTCACGTTTCCCATACAGGGCCAACTACAATAAGCTACATGGCCACCAAAGCTACGTAGGATGCTAAGGACACTCGGACCACCCTCAACCGGACCTGAAAGACGCCAAGGTAGATCCAGAGTCTTTGTCTTCTTCCTCCCTGTGTTACTAGATGAACCATCACCAAGCGGCACATATCGACCTCTACCATCCGGTACCACCTTCTTAGGTGGTAGTACGGTCACCTCCTCGTCAAGAAAACGAGTCATCCTCCTCCTCCGCCGCCGCCTCCTCCTCCTCCTCCTCCTCCTCCTCCTCATCATCATCATCCTCATGCTAAGCCACATAGTCAAAATGCTCCTCCTTCAGCATTAGAATCGGCTACTCGCTCCCTAAAAAATGCAGTCAGTAAATCAATCTCGATCATAACAGGCTCGAGAGTAGCGTCGAGAGTCGGGTCGGGAGAAGAAAGGATTTGGATGCCCATATCCCTTACCTCCTCGATCACGTCGTGGCGCTGACGGTAAGGGGATACGCGGCTCAGAGCCCGTTACTCTTCGGTCTTTCGTACGGCCCAATGACGACATAATGTAGTCTTCGCTGTCCGACATCTACATTTATGAGATTAAAATGTTACATAAATAAAAATAAACAAGTTTTCATATTAAAATAATAAAAAATAAACCTTTAAATACTAAATAACGGTCGAATTGTAATTAAACGGTCCAAACCATAGGCTGACATTAAGATTCAATGTCCGACCATGGCCAAGACAATGAAACTCACCGGCCATAACTAACCTGGACGTGAAAACTCGATGTAACACCCCAACTACCAGGCCAAGGTAATTGGGCCGTTACCGTCTCGGTTTCCCGAGGTAGGGAAATCGGAGATACAATCCAAGAACAATTTTATAAATAATATGTTTAATGATTTGCAACGAATAAATGATTAACTAAAGATTACAACTAATGACCCTTAAGTTAATCTAATCAAACATGTCCGACTCGGAGATCATCAAGCCTCGTCCCTTCTCTCGCATGCTACCAAACCTAACTTGTAAATAACTGCTCCCCATATGATCGGAAATATCATATGGATCAACACATGTCACCCCAGAAATAGGTGACATTTACAGGGACACAACAAACATCAGTTTCAATGATAAATGCAAGACATGACATAATAAGGGAAATATGCAACAGGTTGATTATATGAATGAGACACGAATAAATCAACATCATACTGGTACCGGGACACGCCCAGACATACCCTCAGTCTCTACTCCGATACCGGGACACGCCCAGGCATATCGATCACCATACCAGGTACCGGGATACGCCCAGACATATCGGGTTTAGAAGCCAACCGGATCCCCTGCGAGACGTCGTGTCTCAACCACACGCGTCCCTCCGTACTCAAGCCATTAATGTGCACATTCCCCTTGGAGTGGGAAGCTCCAAGGTGCGACCCGAGAGTAAGATGATTTTCCAACCGTCTTACGTGACTTCAACAATAAAAAACCACCACCAAAGATCCCCAACACAATCCATTCACCATTATGCTAGAAAATGGAAGACCTACACTAAGTGTATGACCAATTCATGAATTCGCTCCCACATGTTATGAATAACAACCCTTCCAATACCCAAATGACATACTCACCAATTAATGAATGCATATGACAAAGAAAGACATACAAACATGCTTATACAACATTGAAAACGAATATGATAACCTATCTTTAAGCATAATCCTCAAGCTAATCGAAATCACCAAGTATCCATCTCATAAAATCGATTTATCCTACATAAATCATGTAATAACTATCACAATTCACTCTATACTAAATTATAACATAAAATCTCTCATTATAAGTTACTAATTACTCATTTTACATAACTAAATACTAATTAACCCCTCGTAGTAAAATCTATCTCGAATTTACTCACAAGACAAAGAGAAAAGGGTGAGATTTCTAGTTACAAAGGTAGATCAGGGCATAGGAGTCATGTTCCACCATTAATCCAAGCTTGAAGGTTGAGGGAAAGACATTTGGGGGTGTTTTAGAGAGAAGGGAGAGGGTTTTAGAGTAAGAGAGAAGAAGGAGGGGAATAAATGAGATAGGGTTGGATAGAATGGAAATCCCAAAATATCATTTATCGGGTACAACTCAACACACTCGACCGAGTGGCTCTCACTCGGTCGAGTGTACCCTCACTCGACCGAGTGCCACTTACATGGTCCACTTGATGTACTACTCGGTCCACTTGAAGTCCACTAGGTCTAGTTTAGGTCTTACTTGGTCTTATCCGAGTACATGTGGGTTCCCTCATGCGTCCCTAGGTGTAAGTACGGGTCCCCCAAATGCCAGGTATTACAATATTTCTCCCTTAAAATGAACTTCGTCCCCGAAGTTCACCCCTCACTCCCTTTTCCAATTATTCCTCGGTCTTCTCTAAAGCCTCATTCTCTGTCCTCTTGCATTTTCTTGCCCTCGTTATTCTTATTGTTGCACACGTGTGTCCTATCTCTCCTAAGTTTCTTGTTTGCTCTCATTACTTTTCTACGTATTGCGCTCTTTATTTCTAAATTTCTCCGAGTTCTTAAATTCACTCCCCCTAAAAGGGAACTTCATCTCGAACTTCGCTATAAGTCTCCCATGACGCTCGTCCGGTAACCTACCATTATTACCACAAGTTATATATGATTAACATATGTATGTATGTATATATATATATATATATATATATATATATATATGTATGTATATGTATATGAGTACTCTTTATGACTAGACGCAACCACTCTTAACATTCAACGTATCATTCACATATAGTAATGGACTGCTACAACACGTATAGTGTTTACTAACTCGTCACGTGGTGTGTAGTCACTACTATTATTCACTTTTTCACTATTATTACGGAATGTATACATATTTTCATGCAATTTATGCAATCGTATAATCATTTGTAGTTCGATTATTTCCTTATATCATCCAAATAGCTGACAAGGTCAAGAGAAAACCATTCATAAAGGTCTATCATGTGGGTTTTCTATGTTCAATCGATTCTTAGTAGGTCGGCATAGTCTAAAATCAAGGTCAAATGCATCGTAAGTGGTCTAAAATTCTCAAAAGGGTCAAATTCAATTGTACTCGGTCGAATTCAGTAGTTATTCGACCGAGTCAGAGTCACTCGGTCGAGTGGTCACGCCACTCGGTCGAGTTGAGGTATTTACAGGAGGTTTTCAGAACCTGTTTTTAAGCCTACTCGATCGAGTAAGGAGGGAACTCGGTCGAGTGGACCACCACTCGGCCGAGGGAATAGGGCACTCGGCCGAGTATTGCTGGGTAGTCCCAATTTCGGCCATTAATGGCCTCTAAGCTTCCTTATGGTTGAACATAAATGCAACGGGGTCCAAATGGTGATCACTCCACCATTCTACTATGCAAGGTCTAATATTTTTCGGCTGATGGCCGGATTACAACATAGAAATTAAATTGTTCAAAGTTTCAAATGATATTTAAAATTCTCGAGGATTTCGAATCACAAGGACACCACTACTTGGAGGACTTCCTCTTCTTGCCAATGTCAGGCATCCAATTTGCCCATCCGGAGAGACTCTTCGCCATCTTGCTTTCTCCTTCCGCTTGTTCCTCCTCCTCTTCTTCATTTTCTTCTTCCTCTTCCGGTCCATTGCGAGCCGCTGCCTCCCACACTTCATCAAGTTCCATGGCCTCCACCGCCGCGGATGTTCCCGCCTCACATCCACCTCTTTGGGAGACATAGCTAGGATAGATCTTGATATCACCCATGTATGGGTCACACAAGTGTCCTACATTGAAAGGGAATTTTATCTCCTAATTCGATGGTTGGATACCATAGACCTTGAAGACTCTAGAAGTGTCTCCGGGTCTGGACCAAAAGCTAGGGCGGTGGACGGGTCGCACTCCTTGATTATAGGTTGCCTCGTGCATATCTATCAATACAAGGTCGGTGTTCACTCGGAGTATGAGGTACGCCATGGGATAGTTGAAGTCAAAGGTGGGTGGGGCTTGGCCAAAATCTTGGAATAAGGTGAGGGCATCATAGTTGTAAGTATGGAGCGTGGAAAATATGTGGGAGCATGGTCAACGGGAGCACGAGGTGAGGGAAGTAACGGGGGTGCTTCCCGTTTCTCGGTGGCATCCTCAAGGTCAAAGGTGAGGCTACTAGGGATGGTATACATTTGGGCCTCGAGGCAGGGTTATCCCGCTCTCTCTAAAGGGGAAGTCGAGGGGTAGGTCCTCACCGGCGGGGAGCTTCATATACCACTCATCATCATTCCTCCAATAATAGGTGTCGTACTCCTCTCCATCCAGTACCCAAGACTTAGCTTTCAACCAATCAAGATCAAAATAAACCACTTCCTTTGACATGGGTGCATCCACCGCCCCCGGTTCGTAAGCTAACATGTTCTTGGCCAATTGAGCCACCAAGGCTCCACAATTTAAGGAGCATTGGTCCATCTAGGCCATCTTCTCAAGGGCAAGAAATACCAAAGACACGGCATTGAATTGGAGTGGCTGGGGTTAAGGTAGGAGCTCAAGATCAATACTTTCATGCAGTTGAGCTTGCTCGGGTCCCTCCTCCCATAGAGGAGCGCAATAAAATCTTTAGGACGGGGTGCTCAATGTCACTAGTTTTCATGTTACTTACACTAACCTTTTCCTTTCTTGTATAAAGGTGGTAATATTTCGACGCTTTCATGTCCTTCTTAATCTTGTCATGGTGACTACAACTCGCTTACTCACCCTTATATGGTCGGAAAAAGCATCACTACTTAAGTGGAAAGGGGTATTCTTGAGCCTAAAACGCACCTTATGGGTCCTCTTGTCATAGGTGAAGGAGCTCAAAAACTCGAGGGTGAGGTTGTGGTAACTTATCTCCTCCAAGGTGTAGAAAACCCTCCAATCCAAAAACCGTGAAGATATGAACCTCCTTCTCTATTCCTAGGGCTTCCAAGGTACTTACCAACATACACTTTGTCGGAGCCATCCTCCTAGTGGCTAGGACCTTAAACTTGTCCCGATGCTCCTGACTCTCAAAAGCAATGGACGGGTAGTCCGGGAGGGTGATAGCGGGCAATGCTTCTTATTGAGGTTGGCGAGGATTTTTTTCACGACCTGTTCTAGCGTTCCTTGCCATGCTACAAGAGAAGATCACACAAAATATGGAATGGGAAAGGTAAGAATTTGGAGCAAATTTTGAATATGGATAGAATTTTTCCAACTTCTCAATTTTATAGACACCAAATGAAAGGGGATTTATATTATAGTTTCTTGTAGTTTAGTTGACTTCTCCAACGTTTTTATTATGTTACAAAAATTATTTTCCAGAATTTAAAGATCCTTGTGGCATAACACGAGTTAAACCATGACTTTAATTACATGTATTATCCCAATACATCACCCGACTTGTCAAATTTCGACTCATCCATGACACACTACACTTCAAAGTTTCACTTAAGTGATTACATGACATTACCATTAACAACAATTTCGTCAAAGTTGGTGGAAATAAAATTAGCTTGTCAAAAATTCAAAAGGGAAATTTGGGTGAGTGAAGTGCTTCTTTGTCATAAGAAAACCTTTAGATTGAACAAGTAAGTAGTAACACAAGTGGTGAGTATAAATTTAAAATTTAATATGGTTAGTGTTGGTTTTCAAGACTTTGAGACACAATTTCTTTTAATCATTCTTACAAGGTTGTAGTAACCACAAAATCCTCAATACTACAACATAGAAAAATCACCATTAAGGCACAAAAATGCATTATTCATGAGAGTTTTAGAAGAATTTAGAAGAATTTTCACCCAAGTTTTAATACAAAAATTGATTTCATTTTGGTTTACATAATACATTATAAACCAAGATAGTAGTCCTACAAGGCATTTAAACTAAGTTTTGCTCATGAAAAATCAAAATTTGGGCATGACTTGTCTAAAGTTCGAAAATTTAAGACGGGGTTTTAAGACGAAATTTACACATATTGTGCTAGATCCATCTTGAGGACAAAATTTAAGCCTTTGTTGTCCAACTATACACAACAACAATCACCACAAATCCATCTATTGACTCAAGAACACCCAAGTCGAGTCCTACAATGGTAAACGAAAACTTTCTGCAAAAATTTGATTTTTATCCACAACAATGGTTTTAAAAGCTTACAAGTACCATAAATTAAGAAAAAGGAACAATTAATGAACAAAACCTGTAAGATTTTAGAACTAAATCTAAGAAATTCAAATTTGGGGAAAAAGATGAAAGAAGATGAATTAGCTTACCTTGACCAAATTAGTGAGATTAGATGAGAAAGGTGGAGAAATAGGATGAATTCCAAGCAAGTTAGAGCAACAATGGAGATTTTTGGGAGAGTTTGGTGTTCGAAGGGATAAACATATGAAGGTATGAAGGTAAGAATGAAAAATTGGGAAAATAAGGGCTTTATGACGAGTAACTCAGCCCTTGTGAACCCACTCGGTCGAGTGCCGAGTGCACTCGGTCGAGTATAAGCCCACTCAGTCGAGTGGATGACCCACTCGGTCAAGTTACGAGTTTTCCAGAATTCATAACCCCCATGGTACCAGGTCCACTCGGTCGAGTCCAGGGTCCACTCGGTCGAGTGCTCTCTTACTCGGCCGAGTTGGCACTCGCACTCGGTCAAATGACCTCGTTGGGTTTCAAATTCTCATTAAGGGCTTCTGGACGGATTTCCTGCAAGACAATACAAGGTTCGGGAGTCCACCACGTTTCAGTGGCTTATCCCGAGTTAGCTCATGCGACACAAGGGTTGTCGATCCTTAATCCCTACATTCACACTCGCACATACCTTACCGAAATGTTGCCATTTAGATATACTAACAATAACTCTATCAAGCATTTGATAACCGCATAACATGCATAAAGGGAATGGGATTATCATTTTCCAAGAGGTGTCAAGACATGCAAATTCATCCCTACACATATGAAATCTCATAGCATGCAAGAGTCTAGCAACAACCATAACATTCATGTCATCATACCACATTGTCAATATCGTTCACCTTTACTTGTAACCACCCACGTAATGACCAACCGAGGCAATAGGCACTAGTTTTTATATGAGGGCGCCCACTCATACAAAACCCTGCTCCCATTGTGTTAGGAATTATTAATCTCATTAATTTACATATACATATATGTGACATTTAATTTAGTCATAAAATTAAATCTAGATCTTATGTGTGCAAACATAAATAGAAATATAGAAGAAATCATCTTTCTTACTATGGAATTTCGGATTAAGGGGCACAAGTAAGATCCCCTTCTTACTTGTTCTTGAGCTTTCCTTATATGGATGAACACAGATTCAAGCTTAGAATCCCTCCCAAAGATGAATACCCAAGATAACCTCTTAAAAGACTAATATTACTTGATCTAGAACAATATTAATCTTACTAAAAATGACCCAAAATATTTATTTTTGTCTCTTGTAATTTCGGCCAAGAGAGGAAGATTTTGAAGATTTTATTTCTCTAATTTTTCATAAGATGTAGAGAGAATTTCTATTTTCTTACACTAGAAAAATAGTTAAAGTTGTGAATGAATAATTAGAGAGAAAAACCCTCTATAATGCCCTTTGAAAACCGGTGGGGAGAGAGGAGGAGAGCCAATGCATGGGCAAGTTTTTCTACCAAAGAAATCATTGGTATGCATGGCTATCTTAGGTTGCAATCATCATGTTTTCCACTTAAAAATAATTAACACAATTTGAACCTAATACTCCCTCCAATTCGGCACTTATATAAAATGGGAGGTCCATTTTATATTTGTCATTTGTCAATTGTCACATGTTACTAGTCATGTGTAATTGTAATGTATTTTTAACATATTAAAAATCAACGTATTAATAAAAATACGTCATGTACAAAAATGACTTAGTAATTCATAATTACTTGTACCAAAACGGTTTATCAATTATAAATCACAACGTCTTGTATTTATAATAAATTATTCATTCAGTTTCAATTGTTTCGTAAACAATAATTTTATCTAAGTAATAAAACAATTTGATTACTTAGACCGTATCTTTATTTAATCGAATTAAATAAGACACGTCAACAATACTCACAAAATCGTCCGTCAATTTTAAGCAATTTAATTAACCCGTATCGACATACGATCAATTAAATGATCAATTAAGAGTGTCACCTTTTAGGTATGACCTAACGGGATCAACTGATCACCACCGTCGCACGACAGTAATGTCAAACTCTAGTCAGCCAATCGTTACCGATATGTGTGGACCAGTTGACTGTAAAATATTACATCCCACATGTATTCTTAAAATGAGATTTAAACATGTGATCATCATGATCGACAGTTGTGATCGCATTATTGTCGGAGGAAACATATTTTAACAATCTCCCACTTGTCCTCAACAAGTGTGCGTCACCAATTCTCTTGTCCTATTACTAACTCCCACCCATTGCAAGGTGTCTTTCGGGTCGTACTTGCAAGTGATCATATCGAGAGTGGTTTCCTCGATCTGGAGAATAACTGATTGACCGGAATTATCTACCATAGATACCTTCCGAGCGTGGCCACGTATTTCCAGTTCATTACTCCTCGAGTGGCCCTGAGATATTGTTATAACCCTGACAAGGGGTGGACAATTCCTATCGCTCTTATTCCCTTCGACTAGCCACAGCCATCATAACCCAAAATATGCCCATTTGACCCCATTTACGAAGGTCGTAGTAACATAAATCAAAGTTAATCTGAAATTGTGCCACCTTAGGTGAACAGTCTTTAGTCAAAAGAATCGACTCATTAGAATACTATAGTAGCTCTCGCCACGACCAGGCTATATAAATTTGCCAGAAATCTATAAGCGGTCATTATCCCGACAAAGTGTTCCTAACAGTCTGCCTATGTGATCGACTAGTCATCTCACATGACTCTATGGCACTTGAACTTGCCATCAATCGCATCACACTCTAGTCACTTCGAGACGTCACCTCATGTAAGTGACTATGGGCGAATACAATGCTAATCCATGTTCACTTTAACGGGGTTCAGTTGTTTCTACAACCCGTTTGGATGTAAGAAAGTACAAGTTGAGTTAATAATAACTCAAGCGACAAATGTCGACATCACATCCGGGTAGTCAATATCATATTACAATCTTGTGATGTATATCGTAAGTGTGTAAACACTAGTCGTTTGCAACATGAGTTTAACATGCCATGTGTCCATGTGTTCAAACTCTTGAATTGCATTTTCCTTTATTTTCATGTTTGTCTCACATAGCATGAATCTTACCAAGTACATATCTAGTTTCCCAAACTAGGTATAGGTTCTTTACTTGACAGAACTTTCTTGTTGTTTATCACATAACAAACGAATTATGGTGGTCGATATAACTCACACTAGTCAAGTGTTCTTCCAACTCATAATGTACCAGGTATATGTTTTGTAGGATCTTGCAACAACTGTCAAGATGATTAGCTTAGTACTTCTCATAAGTCCTAGCAAATTTTGAAAATACTAGTTTTGAGTAACTTCTTACTATAACAAGTATCTTTTCAAACTTCTTATTTCTCATTTTTGCTTGAATAGCTTAGGATTTTCATAAATCCTTACGCGTTTTCGAACTTTAATATGTGCAACTTCTTGTCACATAACAGAGTGTTCTGTCAAACACTAGAATGGCTCATTAGTTCTTCTTGAGAATTCATGACAATTCTTTTATGGCTTACCAATGACTCATCATGCTCTTAAGCATATGATTCATTATAGGACATGTGCATGATTATTCTATTGTCGGAAACATTAGTAATTTTTAATCATGTGATCAACCATTCTTAGGTTCAATGAATGACCATGACTGCTTATGGTAATTCCATTTTCATCGATATGAATAACCTACGTTTCTCGTTGATTTGATGTGTATATCTCAACAGTTATCCAACATCCCATGATGTGATTAGATTCATCATAGTCCATTTTCATCCAGAATTGAAAACTCAAATACTTCTTTGTGAAGATAGTACTAACTCGTCATTCTCAATGAGTAATGAGTTATAAATTTTACAAGATGATTGCTCCCACTAAATTTCATGTCTTCACATGATAATTTCAAACTCCCACTCAATTTCACATGTTTCGTAATTGACTACTCAATCGAAACATTTCAAGAATTGAAATACATTTTGCTTTGCCAATTTATTAAGATTAAAATTATATATGTTACCAACATATCCTTTCAAAATACCTGTTTTGAAGAGATGTCAATCTTAAACTTATCGAAAGAGATTTTAATCTCTAACTCATTCATTTTTATAATGATGCCTAGCAATGTCATTATTTAAATGTGAAATTCAATTTAATATACGTCCTTCTCAAAATACCCCTTTTTCGGAAGGAGGTTTAACCATTTCATTTTCATAATTAGGTTAAGTAATGACACTAGCGTGGTTAACAATTAACTTAGCTCTTGTAGATATCGGTATATCTTTCTTTGCAACTTTTAGTCATAAATCTCATTTATTTTCAAGGATGCAACTTTGTTTCATTTAGGCTCTTAAGTAAATATCAATATTGAAACTCTATTTATATCTAGGTCATAACTAGCAAAATCTCTTGTAGAGACTTTTCTTTAGTCATTTTTTTTCAAAACTTTCTTTTGGTCTTAAGGTAAAATAAGCAACAAATAAAAGGAAGTAAACAAATGATAAAAGACACTAGGATGTCATGGGATTATAGGGGAATTATGGTAAGATAGCATAAATGAATTATATAAATGCAAGTAATTATTATTGTTGGAATCAATTTAGTGTACCTCTTACAATTCTTAGAGGAAACTTAGGTCCCGGAGCGGAGTCAGTCAAGACTGTACAACACCTACAAGTCGACTTGGTTTTCTCTATTCATGGTGATATAATATAAATGAGTTCTACGAATGTTTGGGTCTCAAAGCCGAGTCGGTCAAGACTGTACAACACCTAGAATCGACTTAGTCCTTCCTAATAAACTATATGCATGGTCTAACAAGCCTTGAGTTGGGTTATATCTTACAAGTCTTATTCAAAGGATAAGAGAAACATGCTAGGTTGTCAACCAAACATTTCATCAAACATGACATGTGCATAAGTTGGAACACAATAAGCAACCATTCATATGAACTCATTAAGCATAATTTTACCCCATGATTAACTCCCTTAATTCCCACTAATCCTAGTTAGAAAACTATTCACTCATTATCATGGAAAACATGTTAACAATGGTGTCAATCTTCTTAATAAGTATAAACATGAGGAAAGAGTGAAACAGTAAACAATAAACAAGTAAAGAGTAGAGAAATTGTACCAACTTAGGATGATCAAATATAAAGCAAAGAATAATAGAAGAAAACTTGATTGGTTGATGAAGAGTTGTCAATTCTCCAATAATAACCCAATAGTCTTCAATAACCCAATAAGAAATCTTGTACAATAATTAAGGAGTGAAATTTTGTGGAATGATTAAGATTAATCTATTCTAATCTAAGAGAGCTTAATCTAAACTATGGAAGCTTAATCTCTTGATTATTACAAATGGAGTATATATAGTGGTACATCATTAGGTTAAGCAAGGATAGATTAGGAAATAATATGCTTATGTGTCGAATAGAGTCTTGCAAGTCCTAGGAGGAGCCCCACGAATCTCCATTGTGAAGACAATCTCGCTGCCAAACAATCCGCTCGATCTGGGCTGAAAACGAGCGTCCCGAGCTTCAACCCGAGCGGGTTGAGAATGACCCGAGCGAGTTGAGATGCAGATTCCTTTTTCTTGCTTTTATGCCTATGATGCCTTTATATACTCTTTATTCATATCATTCTTGGTCATAATTATTGCCTCCCCTTCATATTAGTCCATCTAAGATCGTCAACAAGCTTCCGAATATGTACGCGAGACGGGAATTTCGCCTCATTATCTCCCTTCCTAAGGCATATAAAATGCACTAGGAAAGCAAAGTAAAAAGGATTTGACGGATAAAATGGTCATGAAATGCTATATTAGTATGCAAAATTAGGTTCAGTTAGGGGACTAAATGTCCGTAATTAAGAGCCACATCACGCTTGATATCTGGTAGGGGATCCAGTTGGCTTCTGGACCTGGCACGTCTGGGCGTGTCCCGGTACCTATTTGTAAGGGGTGGTGTAGTGGGCGAGTCCCTGGTACTGGTGGTTGTGGGTAAGTCTGCGCATGTCCCCGTACCGGCATGGTGATTGTATAATCGTGTCTCATTCATATCATTGGCATGTTTCATATTTATTTATCATGTATTGTCTTATTTTTACTTATTGAAACTTACGTGTGTGTGTGTGTGTGTGTGTCTGTGTAAATTGTCACCTATTTCTAGGGTTGTCTTCGTCGATCCATATGATCTTTTCGATCATATGGGGAGCAGTTTGAGTACAAATTTTTTTTGTTGATGTGATTGAGGGGGTTCGGGCTTCGCTTTGTACTAGGAGTCGAGTACTTGGATAGTTGATAGATAACAGAGATAGTAGTCAAGTTGTATAGTTCATATTTTATTAATTCATTCTTTGTTTTGTAATCACTAAACTTGTTATTTATTGGTGTGACTCTGAATTGTGCACAATTAGTCCCCTAATTCAGCCTATTTTGCATACTAATATAGCATTTCATGGCCATTTTATCCGTCAATTCGTTCCTATTTTGCTTTCCTAGTGCATTGTATATGTCTTGTAGGAAAGAAGATAATGAGGCGGAATTCCCGTCTCTCGCGCATATTCGGAAGCTTGTTGACGAACATGGATAGACTACTATGAAGAGGAGGCAAGAATGACGACCAATAGAAATAAATAGTATAAACAAGGGCATAGAAGCAAGGAAATGGAACACTGCGCTTTGATCCGTGCGTCCTTGGCACGGGACGAGCGGATTGCATAGTCATGATCCGAGCGCTTCCTGCACGGGACGAGTGGATCTCCATACAGACCAGTCGTGCACCAGTTAAGGTCGAGCGGATCGTGGTGGGAGTAGCAGCTTGATCCGCGGATTTTTCTCGGGACTTGCAAGGCTCTACTCAACACTTAAGCATTGTTATTTACTAACCTTCCCTTGCTTAACCTAATGAGGCACTACTATAAATACTCTATTTGTAATAATCAAGTCCACCAAGCCCTCTTAGAGGAGGCGAACCTTCCTTAGATTAGATTAGGATTAGATTAGAATAGATTAATCTCAATCATTCCACATTAATCTTTCCATAATTATTTTTCAGGTTTATTATTGGGAAATTGAAGATCATTGGGTTATTATTTGGAGAATTGATAACTCATCATGAATCATTCAAGTTTTCTTCTATTATTCTTTCATTTCCAATTGTTCATCTTAAGTTTGGTATAATCTCTTTACTCTTTACTCTTTATTATTTATTTCCTCTCTCTTATCATGTTTATACTTGTTGTGATGATTGACACCATTGCTGATATATCTCCCATGATAATAGTGAGTAGTTACTTAACTATGATTAGTGGGGGATTAGGGGAGTTAATCATTGGATAAATTTATGCTTAATGAGTTTATATGAATGCTTGCTTATTGTTCTTCAACTTAAGCACATGTTATGTTTGATGAAATGCGAGCCTATGAATCCTTGCATTTTTTTACCATCTCTTATCTTTCAATTGAGGCTTTTAAGATATAAACCAACTCAAGCCGTATTAGACAATGCATAGAGTTGAATAGGGAAAACCCAAGTCGAGTTGTAGGTGTTGTAAAGTCTTGACAGACTCGGCTTCGTGACGTAAGTTTCCCTAGGATTTGGTTTATCATGCATGTAGTATAATAGGAAGAATTAAGTCGACTTGTAGGTGTTGTACAGTCACAAATGACTCGGCTCTGGGACCCAAATCTTCTTATGAACCATTTGACATGAACTAACTTTATTCCAACAATAATAAATTATTTGTATCTATATAACTCATTTATGCTATCTCACCATGATTCCCTTATAATCCCATAACATCCTAATATATTTATTAATTGTTTACATCTCTTAATTTATTGCTTGTTTTACTTTATTACTTCAATTACTTTAGAACACAACTACAAACCCAAGTCAATTATGACACTAGTATAAATTGAGATACATATACTTAGAACCCAAAGCACACCGTCCCGTGGATCGACCTCGACTTAACCATTAACTAGTTGTCTGTTGAGAAATATAAATGTGTTTGATGGAGTGAACAATGACTCACTTCTACCATCAAAATGGTGCCGTTGCCGAGGACGGTGTTATGTGATTAAGTTCTTATTTGTTTGTATATTTTAATTGTGCTTTAGCCTTGAGGAACTTGTTCCTCAAGGTTCGTTCTTACTGTTTTACTGTAGTTTCCATGCTTGTAGTTGTTTCCTTGTCTTAGATATGTTGATGGCCGAAGACTTGACTTATGGAGTATGTGGTGGATCTTTTGAGTATGACTACAATGGGTATGGGGAGTTTGAGGAGCAAGTCAACACAAACCTACCTTACTACTCATACAATGAAAATCCTAAATACTACCCCAACATTCCCCACCAAAATCCCCACATCCAATATCCACAACAACCACCCACCCATGACTCACTTTGCAACCAACTCCAAATGCCACAATATGACCATTTTTAAACCCACACACAACAAGAAGATGAGACGAACTTTGACATTCAAAATGTGGTTCTCCAAATGACGAGAGACCAAAAAAATTTATTCAAACAAGTGCTAGAGGAGAGCCAAAATAGGGACAATGTTCTTCAAAGCATTGCTACCTATAGTGAGGAGTTGGAAATCCGAATTGCCCAAATGACGGAAACCCAAGAAAACACCCAACCAACCACTCCCCACCAATCCTTGAGCAATGATCATAAATGCGTGTTTGAAGGAGTTACCTTTGATGAGAAGTGGGAAGAGCCAATCTCCATAGGCTCTTGTGAGTATGAAAGTGTGGTATTCGATGAGGAAGACATAAGGTTGAGTAAGCCAAATACTCTTAGCCTTTGTGAGTATGAGGGTGTGATTTTTGATATGAACATTGAGATGGTGGAGGAAGAATTAGTAAAGATAAGTGAAGCCCCTATTTATGATTTATATGAAGATAGCCATAGCTTATGCGGAATATGTTTCTTATAAGGACTTATGGAATGAAGATGAGGAATGGAGTGGTGAGATTGCCTCACTTGAGGTCTCCATCCTGAGAAGTTTGAGGTATGCTTCCATGAGGAAGATAAATGTCTCTTTCCTATTGCCTATGAAGACCATTTCGCATCCACCATGGAACCTATGATTATTGAAGATGATATGGTGGACCTTCTCCAAAAAGTCAAATCATCATAAAAAAAGATACTTGGTGGAGAAGTTCAAAAGTAGAGTTATGAACGAGCTTACTTGTGGAGATTTGGCACCCACAATCTCAACCCCCAAGGTATCCGGTCATCAAAGTTATGAGAATTATCCTTATACTTTGGAAGGATTGACAAATCCAAATGCTATCATCATCACCGAAATTGGAGGACAAGGTGGTAAGTGGAAGTCTCCGGATGAAAATAAACAATACTTCATTCCTTGTGTTGACAAGAATCATGGGCTTATTGATTGGAAGCATTGCAAAGGATCAACTGTCAAGGGCAAGGTGAAAAAAAAAAGAATGACAAGCTCCATTGGCCAAGCTTCATATTGAATTGGCACAAACCGTATTCATGCTTGTTTGAGGCTGTTCACAAGCCTTTGACCTTCTTCTAAGAGCCTTGAGTTCTATGGAAAAAAGATTTCGACAATTTGAATTAGTTTGTTGGAGTCCTATCTCAAACCACCATATGTAATATATTCTTTTTGATAATATTGCATTGTATAATATTTAATATGCTTTTAGATTACTTGCATTTGTCTACATGAGAGTTGTGAGGGAGGGTTACTTACCCATTCTTTGAGCATATTTTCAAAACTTGATAAGAAAGAATCACAAAAGGGTGCAAGGGAAAGAATTCAAATGAAACAAATGAAGGGTTGACGAGAAGCAGTTGAGGACGCTCGTCCTGGCAACAAGCCGCTCGTCCTGAGCCCTGTTGCAGGCGAAAAAGCGCACTGTCACAAAATCTGCTCGGATTATCTCTAGGACGCTCGTCCCGACTATAATCCGCTCGTACTCGCAGCTGGACGCTCGTCCTGGACATGGCACTTAGCAATATTTTGCACTGGAAGAGAATCTGAGCAGACTCTCAAGAGGACGCTCGTACCAGACAAAAATCCCCTCGTCCTCGGAACAAGCCGCTCGTCCCCACCTGAATGCAAAACACGAAAACAAATTGTTTGAGAATCCACGCGTCTCCTGAGCAGGACGCTCGGGCAGCAACCTCGGGACGCTCGGATCGACACTGGGATGTTCGGATGAGCACAGTAATTTACTGGGTTGCTAGCATATCCACCCGAGCCCAGCCCTGACCCGCTCGTCTCCCACCACTTCTTTGTTATAAACGCTCCCCACCATCCCTATTTCCTTATCTTATCAACTTAAAACCACATCTTATCACCCACAAACAATCCGCATCAAAAAATCCTTAGAAAAACCCCATCACAAATCAAGAAAATCCCAACCACATCAACCAAGAATGATGAACGTAAGGAGCAAAAGTAAGAAATCCGCCGATTCCGCACCCAAACGTCACAAAGGTGGTACTTTATCCGCCTCACGGGAGGCAAGAGGCCGAGAGAATGTAATGATACACGGTGTTGCACAACTTGAGTATTTCCCGGAGGTACTCTTCACCAATGATGACCACCGCCATCGATTTGAACGATTGCTAGGTAAAGACTATGAGCCTACTTAGTTTATTGATCTAAATGCATTAGAAATACTTGGCATAAGACATCAAACAGAGATGTTCTTCAATGGCTTTGGTTTTGAAAAGTTGTTCTACGCTTATGAGGACACTTACTTGAATCTCACCCTAGAATTTTTGTGTAGTCTTCGTGTTATCACTAATCAACGGAGAAGTATTGGTATGCAATTCCGTCTTTGCAATAGAGACCATAGGTTAACTCTTGACCAATTTGCAAGTATTTTTGGTCTCGAAGTACCGAGGGAAAACACCAATAAGCCATCCGATTTCACCGTTAACCACCTATGGAGAGCCATCTCGGGGAGAGAACTCCACTCCTACAAGAAATTCTATACCTTTGTCATCCAACATTCGGTAATTAGGATTGCGGAACGATTTATCGCCGGCACTATTAATCGAAGGCTAGAGCAAGATAGGTGCAACCTTCTTGACTTGACCTTTCTAGAGTCTTACTTGAATGTTCAAGGGACAAGGCCTTACGATTTCAATACTCCCCTGGAGATCCTTAAAAGGTTCAATGACTTTGCTCAAGGGAATTCTAATATCAAAGCTTTTGTGATGGGAGGCCTAATCACAATTTTGGCCAATGAACTTTTCCCCGGGTTCAACATCAATGGAAGCTATGAAAAGCTTAAGGGGAGCACTTTGATAGATGAAGATTCTATCTTCAACCACCACCGGTGGTGTACTTACAACCAAGCCGGAAGTTTTGAGTGGTTCACTAAGGGATTTACACCACTTGTTCTCTTAGGGTGGAACATACCACCTACCGCGCCCCGCTTGAGCCGGTACTCGCCTAGACCGAGCTACCTCCTCCCCATTGAGATACATGAAAACCCACCACTAAGGGAAGAAGCACCTCATCGAACTCGCGAGTTGCCGAAATGGGGTGATGCACCACCATCCTAGGTGCCCATTCCACCCTACCCAACACAACATGTACCATTCACTCCCCAAGATCCAAGTGCTCCAACCATGAATGAATTAATGAATCTCATGCAAAATGTTGATCTTGGATTGTACAATGGGAGGGTTGACAACTACTTGGACCAATGCCCCTCCTACTACAACATGGCTCAACAAGGGTACATCAACCCGAGAGGTCCTCATCCATCTTGGGCTCAACCACATCTCTTGTTTCCTAATTATGGCAACCAAGAAGGGAACTTTGGCCAAGGAGGAGGCTATGACCAAGGAGGATCTAGCGGACGTGGGAACCGCAGTGATGATGATGATGATGATGATGATGACGAGTGAGATGGCTAGAGATGCTTAACCACACCACCTCCATTTGTATGATACTCTTTCCCCTATCTCTCATGTATAGTTGCATTGCATTTTGAATTATCTTGCCTTTAGTTTACACCTCACTTACACTTGTATAATATTTCATATTGTATTCACATTAGTTTGTTCATATAGTATAGTTTGCAATGTAATATATCTCACATGTCTCATATAGTTAATTGCATTCATACATAGTCACTAATGACCCAACCTCATTTCTCCTACACTAGAAATAGTGCTTAAATCGGTTTGGGGAGGTTTGATCATAGGTGACCATAATTTACTAGAAATCATGCATCATCTAGTATAGTGTAGATTGCATTCATTTGTTATATATATCATATAGAATTGCATTTAGTTACAGCATGTATTCATTCATATCATTGCATTTGTACTTCAATTTCCATAAAAATCAAAAATCCAAAAACATGTATTTCTTTTTCATTCCTACTCCTACATGTACATTGAGGACAATATCCAAAATAAAGTGGGGGATGGGAATTTATATTCCAAAAATACATAAAAATTGAAAATTTTCGAAAAATCCCAAAAATGTATTCTTTAATTTCATTAAAACAAAAGCCATAAAAATTTGACAATTTCAAAAACCAAAAATATGTTCTTTACTTTAGTAGAGTAGAATTGTATATACTTGTGTTTTTTTTCTCTTCTCACATAGATACAACACTACATTTGAGGCATTAGTAAGGGAAAATGAAGACCGCTTGATATGATCGCTCTAATCTCAATTTACCTTCCATTTATTTTCATTATTCATATGAGGAGGATGGGCTTACATGTCAAGGAATATGTGGTGTATTTTATTGTTGCGGTTTGTGTACCTATGTGTTGTTAGGAGTTGCATTTAGTTTATTCGGCATAATAGTTGATAGAAGCATATGCATTAGGTTGTATATATGTTAGTTGCATCATGGTATGTAGTTTGCATGGTTAGAAATTTTTTGTGAAAATGCCTATTTGGGAAGCTTGACAAGTGTATATAAGGCCCTTGTAGTTCATTTTTCTCCTTCAGACTTTGTTTGCTAGAATACCCTCAAGACACCCTAGGATGTGTCATACTAGTATCTTTTGACCTATGAACTAAGGCCTAGTCAAAACTACCTTGTGGTATCATAACTCCTTGGCTACCTTTTATTTTAAGGTGACCTTTGAAGTCATGCAACCATTCTTTCACTTCTATATATCATCATATTTTGTCAACAAAAATGGAATGGGCACAAAAATCTCCGAATTAAGTTCAAGTACGAAAATGAAAATAAAAAAGTTTGCACAAAAATGCATCAGTGAAAAGAAGAGCAAAAATAGACTCCTGTGCTTCAATAAAAGTACCCTTGCTACAAAACGGGGTTACATTGAAAATTGTTCAAAAATGCAAATATTGAAAATTTTGCCAAGTATAAAAAATGTCAAACATCAAATAAATGGCAAGAAATATTCTCAAAAAGTCAAATGCCACAATAATTTATGGGAAACAATAAATCAAAAAGCAATCTACAAATATGAAACTCAAAACATCTTGATCCCTTTTATCCAGTGATCCTATTTTGTTGCATGGTGGAGAGGGGACGACTCTTCTTCTTGTCAAGGTAAGAGGGGGAATTCCGCAATCCTACAGTGTTTCTAACACCATAAGAAGACTACTCTTGACAAAAGCATTTAGCGATTGAGGATACAAGTACCCTAATTTGACACAACTTGGAGATGACTTGTTTGTATCCTTTTAGACTTAGTAGCTTGGAGAACCAATATCTATGATGGAGTGTGTACCCTGAAATTGCTTCCCTTCCAGATGATTTCCGCCACTTAGATGAGAAATGTGGCTATTCTTTTATAGATGCATCCATTACTTGTTTTGTGTGGTTAATGATTGGATGTATCGCCATTTTGGCAACCCCACCTTGCCTTGCAAGAAGGAATCTTACCTCATAGATTTCTTGTTGTGAGTTGAAGGGACGGAGTGAGACCCGCTACTTGTCTCACATCGGTTATATTATTATTAAGATAGTTTAAATAAAGGTCTAGCTCTAGTCACCTCTTTACTCGGGACGAGTAAATGTTCGATTTTGGGATGCTTGATGCGACTCTAAATTGCGTACATTTAGTCCCCTAATTGAGCCTATTTTGCATACTAATATAGTATTTCTTGGCTATTTTATCCGTCAATTCCTTCCTATTTTGCTTTCCTAGTGCATTGTATATGTTCTGTAGGAAAAAAGATAATGAGGCGGAATTCCCGTCTCTCGCGCATATTCAGAAGCTTGTTGACGAACTTGGATAGACTAGTATGAAGTGGAGGCAAGAATGATGACGAATAGAAATAAAGAGTATAAAGAAAGGCCTAGAAGCAAGGAAATGGAACGGTGCCCCAGGATCTGTACGTCCTTGGCACCGGACGAGCGGATTCCATAGTCATGATCTGAGCGGTTCCTGCACGGGACGAGCGGATCTCCCTACAGACCAGCCGTGCACCACTTGAGGTCGAGCGGATCATTGTGGGAGTAGCAGCTTGATCCGCCATTTCTCTCGGGACTTGCAAGGTTCTACTCAACACTTAAGCATTGTTATTTACTAATCTATCCTTGCTTAACGTAATGAGGCACTACTATAAATACTCTATTTGTAATAATCAAGTCCACCAAGCCCTCTTAGAGGAGGCGAACCTTCCTTAGATTAGATTAGGATTAGATTAGAATAGATTAATCTCAATCATTCCACATTAATCTTTCCATAATTATTTTCCAGGTTTATTATTGGGTAATTAAAGATCTTTGGGTTATTATTTGGAGAATTGACAACTCTTCATCAATCAATCAAGTTTTCTTCTATTATTCTTTCCTTTCCAATTGTTCATCTTAAGTTTGGTATAATCTCTTTACACTTTACTGTTTATTGTTTATTTCCTCACTCTCTTATCATCTTTATACTTGTTGTGATGATTGACATCATTGATGACATGTCTCCCATGATAATAAGTGAGTAGTTACTTAACTAGGATTAGTAGGGGATTAGGGGAGTTAATCATGGTATAACTTTATACTTAATGAGTTCATATGAATGCTTGCTTATTATTCTTCAACTTATATACATGTTATGTTTGATGAAATGTGAGCCTATGAATCCTTGCATTTTTTGACCATCTCTTTTCTTTTCATTGAGGCTTGTTTGATATAAACCAAATCAAGCCTTATTAGACCATGCATAGAGTTGAATAGGGAAAACCCAAGTCAACTTGTAGGTGTTGTAAAGTCTTGACCGACTCGGCTTCGAGACGTAAGTTTCCCTAGGATTTGGTTTATCATGCATTTAGTTTAATAGGAAGAATTAAGTCGACTTGTAGTTGTTGTACAGTCACAAATTACTCTGCTCTGGGACTCAAATCTTCTTATGAACCATTTGACATGAACTAACTTCATTCCAACATTAATAAATTGCTTGCATCTATATAACTCATTTATGATACCTCACCATGATTCCCTTATGAGCCCATAACATCCTAGTATCTTTATTAATTGTTTACATCTCTTAATTTATTGCTTGTTTTACTTTATTGCTTCCATTAGTTTAGAATACAACTACAAACCCAAATCATTTATGACACTAGCATAAATTGAGATAGATAGACTTAGAACCCAAAGCACACAGTCCCGTGGATCGACCTCGACTTAATCACTAACTAGTTGTTTGTTGAGAAATATAAATGTGTTTGATGGAGTGAACAACGACTCGCTTCTACCATCATTTATATAAAAAATTTCTTAATTGTAAATCCGATATCACTAACTCGAAAAACCGAGATTGTAACATCTCCCAATTACTTTGGCTGGATAAGAAAGGGGTGTTACACTCTCAGAAACATCCCTTACTACATTAAAATCCCCTAAGAGTAACCAGCTATCAATAGTAGGTTTGATATTGAGCAACTGATTCAACAACCATCCCTAACCCTTGCATCATTACTTGCATAGAACATTGTCATGGCAAATTTTTAACAGGTGGCTTGGTGAAAAATATCACAGTGGATGAAATTAGAATAAATTATTAGAGGAGTTACCACTACTGTGTAGGGTTTCCAAAGTAACCAGATTCTCCCAGTTTCTTCATGATCATAGTTGCTGATGTAACACCCCCATACTCCAAGTGCCTTACCAGGACCACTCAGGTATAAGGATGCCACCATCTCGGTTACCCGAGGCAATGATATTCATAAGACAATAAAGAAACATATTTAAAAGTAAATAGTTTAAGTGATTACATGATCAAAACCAAAACTAATAAACTGAAATACAACATTCTCAAACGGTCTACTGCTAAAACTATCAAAGCTATAAGACACCGTCTGACACAAATGAAGACTTCTAATCGCCACGTGATGACTCATCCCAGCTATCCCATACGCGTCATATCATACACGCTCAATAACTCGCTCACCACCCCGAATGGATCACCACAGCTTTTAAAACATTTAAACGGGTCGATTAATCACACAATTCAATATATCAACAATAAGATAAACAGATAGCTTAACCGTCACACACACACACAACCACACCAATCCCAACAATCTCAATCACCGATCGTCCACCGGACCCGACCGCTGCTGGGGGACCGCAGCCGTTCCCACCTAAGCCCCGCTCATCATACCGAGCGATAACCCTGTCCATTAATGTGCACATCCCCTTTCGTGGCGGGTTCCACGAAGGGCGAAACTAGGGCGTGAGATCACTCCCGCAAGTGACCCCACTCAGCCGAGAACGCATCTCGAGAACCACCACAAACACAACCACAATCACAATCACAATTACAATTACAATCATCATATCAATAAACTAACTACAGCACATCACCAATATCCCATTATGGGACTAATACTGAGTAGGAAATCCTACCTGGAAAGCACAACACGCAGACGGTATCTACAGCTGTATCAAAACGGCTCCTCTACGAATTCTCCTCCTACCATACAACACATAGATGCTACCATTCAATTATTACTCATAAAAACCCCCAATCCCAAAATTAGGGTTTAAACAAAGTCAACCAAACGCTATAAAATTGGTATGTAGGACTTACCCTTGACGCAAGGAACACTATGATGCAAAGAACAATGAAATCCGACACCTCTAGCTCCGGAATTTGTCAACAATGCGATTAGGATGATGAATGAACTTGCTTTCTCTCTTTAACAGTAAATTAGGTTTTTGTAAAAGTGTTTAGAATGATGACGGAAAGATTATATATCTTAATCGCATAATTAACAAAACCCGAGAAAAACTCCCATAAACCGGCTACTCGATCGAGTAGCTAAGGTACTCGATCGAGTACCCCTTACTCGATCGAGTGCCACAACTACTCGATCGAGTACCCAACAGTCGAAACTATTTATTTCGCAACTTACCCTTACTCGACGAGTAAGGCCTACTCGATACTGATGCCCCAAGACTTATAAATACGGAGTATTACAGTCTTCCCTCCTTAAAAAGAACTTCGTCCCCGAAGTTCAACCCATACATAAAAACAACCATACTAACTCGACCAAGACACAACAACTTAGCTAAGGACTCAAGAACTCGACCGAACATAGAACATGAACTCTTAACCCCCACTCTACCAACTATGTTTACTTCCACAACATGATCACTATATCGTATCTACCACATATATATATTTCTCACGACACCAACTCCATACATAATCAATTACCATCCTCTAATGCTGCTAGCTCCATAATATCATCAACTATCAAATCTAAAATCAAGACACTCATAGACATCAAACGAAATGTTACATTCTACCACCCTTAAAAGGAACTTCGTCCTCGAAGTTTACTCACACTCATAACCTCATCATCCAACTGTCAACACTAGTGAAATATTCTCACACTCCTAAACATCACGCTACTACAAGCACGGCCATGGCCTTTTATAAGTATCATCCACAAAACAAATCCCTCCTTCACGCTACGCTAACACTCTACTTCCAATTATATTACAACATGCACCACCATGAAACTCTCTTTTATCGCATCTACTCCTCTTAAGACAAATGTTACGTCCTCGTAACTCACTAATACTAAATCCTAGATCTGTCTGTTTATCTTATTGTTGATATATTGAATTGTGTGATTAGTACTGACCCCGTTTAAATGTTTTAAAAACTGTGGTGATCCATTCGGGGGTGGTGAGCAGTTATTGAGCAGGTATGATATGACGCGTATGGGATAGCTGGGATGAGTCATCACGTGGCAGTTAGAAGTCTTCCGCTGTGTCAGACGGTTTCTTATAGCTTTATCAAAACGGCTCCTCTACGAATTCTCCTCCTACCATACAACACATAGATGCTACCATTCAATTATTACTCATAAAAACCCCCAATCCCAAAATTAGGGTTTAAACAAAGTCAACCAAACGCTATAAAATTGGTATGTAGGACTTACCCTTGACGCAAGGAACACTATGATGCAAAGAACAATGAAATCCGACACCTCTAGCTCCGGAATTTGTCAACAATGCGATTAGGATGATGAATGAACTTGCTTTCTCTCTTTAACAGTAAATTAGGTTTTTGTAAAAGTGTTTAGAATGATGACGGAAAGATTAGATATCTTAATCGCATAATTAACAAAACCCGAGAAAAACTCCCCGTAAACCGGCTACTCGATCGAGTAGCTAAGGTACTCGATCGAGTACCCCCCTACTCGATCGAGTGCCACAGCTACTCGATCGAGTACCCAACAGGTCAGAAACTATTTATATCGCAACTTACCCTTACTCGACAGAGTAAGGCCTACTCGATAGAGTACCCCAAGACTTATAAATACGGAGTATTACAGCTGATGTGAATCATAATTGCGCACATTTAGTCCCCTAATTGAGCCTATTTTGCATACTATTATAACATTCTATAGCCATTTTATCCGTCAAATGCTTTCTATTTTGCTTTCCTAGTGCATTTCGTATGTTTTGTAGGAAGGAAGATAATTAGGCGGAAATTCGCGTCTCTCGTGCATATTTGGAAGCTTTTTGATGATATTTGATGGATTAGTATGAATACGAGGCAAGAATGATGACCAAGGATGTAGGAATAAAGAGTATATAGAAGGCTCATAGGCTTAAAAGCAAGGATGACGAGAAGGAAGACATTACAAGAAGAAATTGCTCGGAACCAAATCAAGAGTTACTCCTTTGGCACTGAAAGTATTCTAGATGAAACGACATCTAAAAATCAAGTTATCTAGGCTTTTGAATCACTCCAATAGGAGTCCGGATGAGGAAATGACGTCCGTTTTACAATCCGAGCTCAAGTAAGGCATGATACAGCTCAACCCGCTCGGGACAAATCCAACCCGCTCGGGTTGAGGCCCAGGACGCTCATTTTCTGCTCGGGACGAGCAGATTGTTAGACAGTAAGAAAAGAGAAGTACGCTGCCCAGTGATCCTAGCGTCTTGCTCCAAATCCGCTCGTCTCCTCCCCTAATAATCCGAGCGTCCCAACAACAAGACTCTCGTCCTAAGGCCTTGTGATCCGCTCGTCCCAACTATCTGGCCGCTCGGATTCCTTCACAGTGCAAAACGTCCTCTTCCTTGTTCCACTCGAGATGCGCATATTTCTGAAAGACTAGCAAAAAGGAGACTAGCATCTTTCTTCGAGAACAGCACTTCCTCAACTCAATAATTAGCATTGTTATTTACCAATCTACCCTTGCTTAACCTAGTGATCCACTACTATAAATACCCCATTTGTAATAATCAAAGAATCAAGCTCTCTTAGTAGGAAATTCTCTTAGATTAGATTAGGAGTAGATTAGAATAGATTAATCTCAATCATTCCACAAAATTACACATTAACCTTTCCTTAATTATTGTTCAAGTTTATTATTATTGGGTAATTGAAGATTATTGGGTTATTATTGAAGAATTGACAACTCTTTATCAATCAATCAAGTTCTCTTCTTTTATTCTTTGCTTTATTATTTGGAATCATCTTCATAGGTATAATCTCTTTACCCATGTTTAATTACTGTTAATCACTTTCATTTATTCATCATGTTTTGCTTTGTTAATATGATTGACAACCTTATTAGCATGTTGAACTTGATAATGAGTGAGTAGTCTCTTAGCTAGGATTAATGGGTAATTAAGGGAAACCAACATGGGGAATAATCATGCTTAATTTAATATGTTTCCATGATTAAGATTGCTTGTTTGTTGTAATGTCAACCTATGCACATGTTATGTTTGATGAAATGTTAAGCCTGTGAATACTTGCATTTTTACCCATCTCTTATCTATTCAACTTGACTTGTAAGACATAAACCAACTCGAGTCTTGTTAGACCATGCATAGAAGTGATTAGGAGGAAAGTAAGTCAACTTATAGGTGTTGTACAATCTAATCTATTCGGCTCCGGGACCCAACTCTTCCTAAGAACCGTAAGATATAAACCAACTCGGTTCCTTTACAACAATTGCTTTCAACTTTGTGAACATGTTTGTATGATCAACACCCATGAATCCCCTATGATCCCCTATGATCCCATGATATCCTAGCACTTTTAGTCATTTGTTTACATCCTTCACTTCATTGCTTGTTTTACTTTATTGCTTGCATTAGTCTAGACACAACTACAAACGCAAACAAATTGTGATACTAGCATAAATTGCGATAGATAGACTTAGAACCCAAAGCACACCGTCCCATGGATCGACCTCGACTTAACCACTAACTAGTTGTTTGTTGAGAATATAAATGTGTTTGATTGGGCGTACAACGACACGCTCACGATCAAAATGGCGCCGTTGCCGGGGAGGGTGCTATGTGATTAAGTTCTTACTTGTTTGTCTATTTTAATTGTGCTCTAACCTTGGGGAATTTGTTCCTCAAGGATTGTTCTTACCATTTTTGTGTAGTTTCCATGCTTGTAGTTGTTTCTTTGTCTTAGCCATGATGTCTCAAGACTTGACATATGGAGTATGTCATGGATCTTTTGAGTATGACTATGGGTATGGGGAGTTTGAGGAGCAAGTCAACACAAACCTACCTTACTATTCATACAATGAAAATCCTAACTACTACCCCAATGTTTCCCACCAAAATCACCACATCCAATATCCACAACAACCACCTACCCAATACCCACTTCATAATGAGCTTCAATTGCCACAATACAACCACTTTAACACCTACCCACAACTAGAAGATGAAACCATTCAAAATATGATTCTCCAAATGATGGGAGATCAACAAAACTTCTTCAAACAAATAATATAGGATAGCTAAAAGAGGGACAATATTCTTCAAGGCATTGTTACCCAAGGTGAGGAATTGGAGATTCAAATTGCCCAAATGAAAGAATCCCAAGCAATCACTCCCCACCATTCCTTGGGCATTGATCATGAATGTGAATTTGAAGTAGTAAAATTTGATATGGAAAATAAGAAGTGGGAAGAGCCAACCTCTTTGAGCTCTTGTGAGTATGAAAGTGTGGTATTTGATGAGGAAGATATGAGGTTAAGTAAGCCAAACACTCTTAGCCTTTGTGAGTATGAGGGTGTGACTTTTGATGTGGACTTTAAGGTGTTGGAGAAAGAGTTAATGAAGAGGAGTGAAGCCCCTATTTATGATTCATATGGAGAAAGCGATGATGATGCATCTATGGAAGAATATGATGAGGGAAAGATGGATTCAAATGATGATTGGAGTTATGGGATTAGCTTTCTTAAGGAACCCATCCTTGAGAAGTTTGAAGATTGCTTCGATGAAGAGGAGGAATGCCTTCATGAGAGTCTTTTCGAACCCACTATGGAGCCCATGATACTTGGAGATGATATTATGGACCTTCTCACGAAAGTTAAATCATCATACAAGAATTACCTAGTGGAGAAGCTAAAAGAAAAGGCCAAGAAGGAGCTTACATATGGAAATTTGGCACCCACTATCCCAACTCCAAAGACACCCCATCATCAAGGCCATGAAATTTCACCTTCTATTCTTGGAAGATCACCTAGTCCAAGCATTTGCGTTATCAACCATGGAAGAAATAGGAGCAATCGAAAAACCCCTTATGACAAGAATCTCAAGTTTGCTAGTTTTAAGAGCCGGAAAGGCCATCATGACAAAGCGAAGGAGAAAGGGAAGGAGTTCAAAGGGAGGTCCCTCATGGATTGGCCCTACTCTATTTTGCAATGGTTCAAGACAAAAGGGTGCAAGGGTACGATCTTGCAAAGAAAAGAAAGAAAAGTACGAAAAACAGCGAGGGACGCTCGTCCCGAGGGCAGGACGCTCGTCCTCAGCCTCTCTGAGGGTACTGTTTGGCGCTGACTTGAAATCCGAGCGGATTACGGGACAAGAACCTCGTCCAGAAAAAGACGCTCGTATTATCTGTTGGACGCTCGTCCTATAAGACATCTGAAGAAAAATTTCGCACTGGACTTGAATCCAAGCGGATTCTGAAGACGACGCTCGTCTCAATTCAGCCGCTCGTCTCAAGCTCGATATGCTCGTCTTTTGTCCACGCCAGGTGAAGCAAAATCCCTGGATTAAAATCCGAGCGGATTTTTTACAAGACGCTCGGACCACCTGCATGAAGACGCTCGTCCCGACCCTAAAGACACTCGGATTCCTGCACTTACCTCGAATAATCCGCCCGAGCCCGACCCTCAGCCGCTCGTCCCACACTACTTTTCTATAAAACCACCCCCACCATCCCTCATTTCCTCATCTTATCTAAACCTAATCCTCTCATCTTCATCTTCAAAACACTCCCATCACAACAAAAATCAACCAAACCCTAACTTTCCCAAATCAAAAATGATGAATCTCAAGGGAAAAGCCAAGAATCTCGTTGAAGCCGCCGCCAAGAAACGCAAAGGCTCATCTTCTTCATCCCCTCAAGAAAGGATGCCGCCAAGAAACTTTCGCCATGTGATAAGAGGAGGGGTAGAGCAACTTGAGTACTTTCCGAAGGTACTCTTCACATCTGATGACCACCACATCAAGTTCATCCAGTTGCTAGGTAAGCATTACGAACCGACTCAATTCATTGACACTAAGGTGTTAGAAGTCCTAGGTATAAGGTGTCAAACCGAAACGTTCTTTGATGGTTTGGGCATTGGGAAATTATTCCATGCCCATGAAGAGACATACTTAGCCTTACCTTGGAATTTTTGAGTAGTCTCCGCATTGTTTCAAACACACAAAGGACCATTGGTATGGAGTTCCGGTTGTGAAACCTTGACCATAGTCTCACACTTGACCAATTTGTTCATATTTTTGGTCTTGTTGTACCAACAAGCAACACCAACAAACCCTCAAACTTTGATGTGGACCTAATTTGGAAGGCTATTTCCGGGAGGGATTTCATTCACCAAAAACAATGCTATACCTTTGCAATCCAACACCCGGTGATTCGGATCACCGAACGTTTCGTAGCAGGCACCATTAATGGGAGATTTGAGCAAGATAGGTGCACTCTCCTCGATTTGACATTCCTTGCGTCCTATCTAAATGTTCGGGGGACAAGGCGATACAACTTCAATACCCCCCTTGAGATGCTTACAAGATTCTACGACTTTTCTCAAGGGAACTCCCAACTTAAGACCTTCGTGATGGGAGGTCTAATTATTATCTTGGCTAACTACCTTTGTCCCGGGTTCAACACCCATGGGACTTATGCACCTCTTGAGGGCAGTGCTTTGGTTGATGAGGACGCCGTCTTTAACCACCACCGGTTGTGTGCCTACACTCAAGGCGGGGGTGTAAAATGGTTCACAAAAGGGTGTTCCTCTATTATTCTTTCTGGGTGGAATATACCCGGTACCGACCCAAGGTTGAGCCCGTATTCACCTAGGCCGAGCTACCTTCTCGATATCGAATTCCACCCCAACCCTACTCAAAGAGAAGAAGCACCCCGCCACCCTCCACAACCTCGCGGGATACCGGCTAGGGCTAATGCCCCACCTTCCTATGTACCTATCCCACCTTACCCCACTCCTCATACGCCCTTCACAACACGAGTGCCCAATGCTCCAAATGTGAATGATTTGGTGGATATTATGAAGAGAGTTGATCTTGGAGTGTATGAAGGGAGGGTCAATAACTATTTGGCCCTGTATCCTCAATACTACCAAATGGCACAACAAGGATATATCGACCCTAATGGCCCTCGACCATCTTGGGCTCAACCACACCTTTTGTTCCCTAATCAAGGAAACCAAGCCGGGAACTTTGATTGTCAAGGCGGAGGATACTTTGGTCAAGGAGGAGGGTATGACCAAGGAGGGAGTTCTAGCAGGTATGGCTACCACCATGATGATGATGATGATGATGAGTGAGAGATGCCTACCTCATCACCTCTATTTGTATGATACTTTTCTCTCCCTCTTGTATAGTGTATTGCATTTAGTTTAGTCTTCACTTGCATTTGTATTATATTTCATATTGCATTTACATTAGCTAGTTCATATAGTATAGTTGGATTGTAATATATCTCACATGATTCATGTAAATAGTTGCATATAGACTAGAATTCATCCATAGTCACTAATGACCAATCCTATTCTTTTCTACACTAGAAATAGTGTTTAAATTGGTTTGGGAGGTTTGATCATAGGTGACCATAGTTTACTAGAAATCATGTATCATTTAGTGTAATGTAGAGTGCATTCATTTGTTATATATGTCATATAGAATTGCATATAGTTAGAGCATGCAGTCATTCATATCATTGCATTTACTCAAAAATCCAAAAAACATGTATTTCTTTTTCATTCCTACTCCTACATGTACATTGAGGATAATGTCCAAAATAAAGTGGGGGATGGGAATTTATATTCCAAAAATGCATAAAAATTAAAAAATTTTGAAAAATCACAAAAATATGTCTTTTAATTTCATAAAAACAAAATCCATAAAAATTTGAAAAATTCAACAACCAAAAACATGTTCTTTTATTTAATAGCGTAGAATTGTATATACTTGTATTTTTGTTCTCTTCTCACATAGATACAACACTACATTTGAGGCATTAGTAAGGGAAAATGAAGACCGCTTGGTATGATCGCTCTAATCTCTATTTCCCTTCCATTTATTTTTCATTATTCATATAAGGAGGATGGGCTTACATGTCAAGGAGGATGTGGTGTATTTTGTTGTTGCGGTTTGTGTATCTATGTGTTGTTAAGAGTTGCATTTAGTTTATATGACATACTAGTTGGTAGAAACATATGCATTAGGTTGTATAAATAATAGTTGCATCATGGCATATAGTTGCATTTAGGAAAAAAATTGTGAAAACGTCTATTTGGGAAGCTTGACAAGTGTATATAAGGCCCTTGTAGATGCTTTTTCTTCTTAAGACTTTGCTTGTTATAATACTTGTAAAACACCCTAGGATGTGTCATGCTAGTATCCTTTGACCCATGGATTAAGGCCTAGTCAAGAGTACCTTGTGGTGTGATAACTCCTTGGCTACCGTTTATTCCAAGGTGACCCTTGAAACCATGCAACCATCCTTCTTCCATGTTCTACCACATTTTGTCATCAAAAAAGGAATGGGCACAAAAATTGTTCAAAATTTGAGTTCAAGAATTGAAATGAAAAGTAAAAAAAGTTTGCAATTGCATCATATGAAAAGAGGGGTAACAAAAATGAAAACTCCTCTGCTTCAAATATAAGCACCCTCACTACAAATGGGGTGACTTTGAAAATGTTCAAAAGAAAATGCAAAGAAAAGTATACACTTTTGTGCGTGGTATTGATCCCTTTATCCACCATATCCACATGAAACTCAAATGCTATTGATCCCTTTATCCACCATATCCACTTTTGTGCGTGGTAGATAGAGGTCGACCCTTCTTCTTGTCTAGGCAAGAAGGGGAATTCCGCGATCCTCCAGTGTTTCTAACACCATAGGGAGTCTATTCTTGACAAAAGAATTTAACGATTGAGGACAAAAGTACCCTAACTTGACACAACTTGGAGGTGATTTATTGGTATCCTTCTAAGCTTAGTAGTTTGAATAAACCATATCTATAATGGAATGTTTACCCTTAGATTGCTTTCCTTGTAGATAATTTCCACCACTTAGATGAGGAAAGTGGCTATTCTTTTGTAGATGCATCCATTACTTGTTTTGTGTACTTAAATGCTTGGATGTGTCGCCATTTTGGCAAGACCCACCTTGCCTTGCAAGAAGGCATCCTACCTCATGGTTGTCTTGTTGTGAGTTGAAGGGGCGGAGTGAGACCCGCTAATTGTCTCACATCGGTTATGTTATTAGGATAGTTTAAATAAAGGTCTAGTTTTAGTCACCTCTTTACTCGGAACGAGTAAAGGTTCGTTTTGGGGATATTTGATGTGACTCATAATTGCGCACATTTAGTCCCCTAATTGAGCCTATTTTGCATACTATTATAACATTCTATAGCCATTTTACGATCAAAACTCAAGTAAGGCATGATACAGCTCAACCCGCTCGGGACAAATTCAACCCGCTCGGGTTGAGGCCCAGAACGCTCATTTTCTGCTCGGGACGAGCGGATTGTTAGACAGTAAGAAAAGAGAAGTACGCTGCCCAGTGATTCGAGCGTCTTGCTCCAAATCCGCTCGTCTCCTCCCCTAATAATCCGAGCGTCCCAACAACAAGACGCTCGTCCTAAGGCCTTGTAATCCGCTCGTCCCGACTACCTGGCCGCTCGGATTCCTTCACAGTGCAAAACGTCCTCTTCCTTGTTCCACTCGAGATGCTCATATTTCTGAAAGACTAGCAAAAAGGAGACTAGCATCTTTATTCGAGAGGAGCACTTCCTCAACTCAATAATTAGCATTGTTATTTACCAATCTACCCTTCCTTAACCTAATGATCCACTACTATAAATACCCCATTTGTAATAATCAATGAATCAAGCTCTCTTAGTAGGAAATTCTCTTAGATTAGATTAGGAATCGATTAGAATAGATTAATCTCAATCATTCCACAAAATTACACATTAATCTTTCCTTAATTATTGTTCAAGTTTATTATTATTGGGTAATTGAAGATTATTGGGTTATTATCGAAGAATTGACAACTCTTCATCAATCAATCAAGTTCTCTTCTTTTATTCTTTGCTTTATTATTTGGAATCATCTTCATAGGTATAATCTTTTTACCCATGTTTAATTATTACTAGTGTGATGCCCGTGCGTTGCACGGATTCTAAAATAATTGTCTAAATAAATGTAAAATGCGTAAGGATGTTTTAGCCTCTATTATGTAAAGGGGACTATAGATCAATTTTAATGCTAACATATTTGATTAACAATAAAAATTGCTTAGATAGTAGTTAATGCTAAACTAATCGACACTTATTGGAAAATACATTTTTTTCCTTAGATAGTAGTTTGAAGAGGTTTAATTGGTAAAACAAAACAAAATATGACAATCCATTTGTATTTTAATTCGTTTAACATTGCATGTGTTACATACAACATGTACACGCCTCCTCTCTTTTGATCTTTGAATTTAAAGTATGATAAACAACTAATATAGATACAGTCTACCATTATACCCTTAAGTCTCTTAGATCCCTTCTTTTTGGACCTATCATCCCCACCTCAACCATGTGTTCATATCTTTATTATTGTCAATGTCTCTTGAAACGTTTTTGACAATGAGTTTAATGTGCTCTTTTTTCATCATCAAAATATTCTTGTTACTCAATTTCTTTTTAACCCTATTGTGACTATTATATCAACTCTCTGTGCTATTTTAAAAGTTTTTCCTTAGACTTCTCTTATTCTAAAGAGTGCTATTACCCTCACATTTCCCTTATTTTCATGGCCAACCTTAAATTGTTATGTTCCACATGTATCAAGCATCGTAATTTTCTTTTCTTGTAGCTTGCTTGGTGGGGGTATACTCCCGCATAACGTTAGTCTATCCTCTCGAGATTTGTCTGTTTCGCCTTCTTTAGCATGTGTCACCATCATTCTAAGAGCATCATCGCTACATTGTGTGGGTATGTCCCTCGTTTTGTCAGCTCCCGCTTACTTTCTACTCCTTTAATATATTTGACCTTCATATTAGACTCTTTTAAAACCTTAATCACTTCAACTCGTCTTGATTTACTCTGATCTTTACTTCTTAATCTTTTGGTGGTTTTGGTTAACTCAGTGTTAAACCCCTTGGACCCGTAGTGACTTTCTTCTATTCATTTTCTTTGCTTTTCTTGGTCTATTGCCAACACTTTTAAAACCTGACCTCAAACACTTGTTAACCCAATCTATTACGCCCTTCTTGATTCCCCATGGCGCAAAATGAATGTAGCCATCTGCTCTTTTGGTGTGTATTGGTTGGATTGTCTGAGATCATTTAGAGGCCCCTTTTGAGTCTATTTGATCAAACCGAAAAAAATCCAATTTGATTTACAGTTAGAACACATAAACGCATGTCAACATATAAAGAAATGTAATTAAGAAAACATTTATCCACAAACGGGGAGAGAAAAATCCGCCCAAGTGGTCATGAAGGCCCAATTTGAATCGAAACCTAATGAAATTTTGTCAAATTAGAAGAAATCAATTCACAGTAATAATAGGCAACAACTTGAGGTAAAGACCTCATTTGGTTTTTGCAGGGTAATATGATTAACCTATATTTGTCTTACTTTTATTTATTCTTTTTCATACTATATGATTAACCTATATTTGTCTTACTTTTGCATTATATTCTGTATCTATTTACGTTATTTTTTACTTCTTTCATGTCTTTATTACGTAGAAGAGTCAAAGATGAACTAATATGAGATATATGATATGGCTTATGATATTACTTTCCTAAGCTATACTACTGATAAGATACATAGTACTTTACTTGTGTTATTATGTAACTATTTGTGCAAAACTTACTAATAAATAATATTGGTTTAACCGAATTTTTTTTATTGATTATGTTTTCTTTTTATATATATTATGTATCGCTATGTTATCTTTGTGTGAATTTGATTTTAGAGTTGAAAATCATTCTATTTTCATTAGCGACACCGATCCTTCGCCAAATATTTTTTTTATGTGCGTGCACTCCTTCTTTCAAATGTTTTTTTTATCTACATATTAATCATTTAGTAATAAAATATTTAGTAAAATAACTTAATTTTTATTATTAGGTCAATATGAGCATGGTGAGTTGGTGACTAATGAATATGAAGAAAAAACGGAGGCTATAACGTTTATTGTTGGAACTAACTTTTATCCCTAAATAGTGTGATAATAACCTATCTGAAAATGACTTTAACCTTAAACAACCCGACCCAGTGGCGGAGCCAGATATTAACCCTAGCGGGGGCAGAAATTCTCAGTAGGGGCCGAACGGGTAATGGTTTAAGGTAAATTCGAAAAAAGTGGAAAATTTTAACTAAAACAATGAAATTCCGACCGCCCTCGGCCCTGCTAGCCCCCCTAACTCTACCACTTACCCAACCCGACCCATTTCGAACCAAATTCTTGAAAATCTGAATTGTCCCAACCCGAACCTAACCCGATTGCTGGCTCGTTTGCGTGGTCGATCTTCGTACCAATCATTTTTTCTACATTTTATTAATATATTCCTCATAGAAATTAAAAAATGATAAATAAATGATGGGACGTGAGGAATGTCAAACTTTTTTTCTAAGCTAACTTATCGTGTACTTTTAAGCAAACTTCCTTAGAAAGATTGTTGTGTAATACAAAGTATATTACTACATGTGTAGTAGAGGTTGGACATCCCAAGAAATTTGTGTAAATCTAGATGTTAGAATGTTATAGACAAATACGCAATTATAGTAAAATTTCAGCGAGGGTCAAGAAATTATTATGATGAAATATAATGGGCATGCTTGCTCTCATAATCATAAAATATACAATGAATGGATCGTATAATGATCAATTTCAGCTTGTCATAGGAAGCAATCCGGTCATTTAACAATTTTTTGTAGAACGATAGAATTTCTATGGAATTCATTTGCATTCTCGAAAGTAGTTAGTAATAAACAAAATTAAGTCACTTGGATTAATTACAAAGACTTGAAATTATTATTAAGTTATTGATATAATATTTAAAATATGATGTTTAGATAATTACAGTATTAAACTCTATTTCTATATTATTTTATATATAAGTTAATTTTTATTAAACATTATTTCTATATTATTCTTTATGTTAATTTTTAACTTTATTTTAAGTGTTTAAAAAAAATTGAGCTTACAGATGTTTTATGTTGTGAATTATCATATTGAATAATGCGTATAAAATTGGAGATTATGAATATATCTAACTTTTTTTCTATAGTATATCTAATTTTTCATATATATATATATATATATATATATATATATATATATATATATATATATATATATATATATATATATATATATATATATATATATATATATATATATATATAAACACGAATATTAAGAAATAATCTTCTAATTCTAATAGAAAAGTTGGAAAAAGTAATTTTAAAATAATAAGTGCACAAATATTAAAAAAATAATTTTCTAATTCTAATAGGAAAATTGTAAATGATTAATTATTTCCTAATTCTAATAGAAATATTGTAAGTAAATAATTTTAAAATTTAATTAAGTGTTTTAAAAAAATTGGAGACTACCACGTCGCTCGGAAAAAGCCTCAAATATATATTTATATTGATTAATCACTTTCATTTATTCATCATGTTTTACTTTATTAATATGATTGACAACCTTATTAGCATGTTGAACTTGATAATGAGTGAGTAGTCTCTTAGCTAGGATTGAATGATTCATCATGGATCGACCTCGACTTAACCACTAACTAGTTGTTTGTTGAGAATCTAAATGTGTTTGATTGGGCGTACAACGACACGCTCACGATCAGTTGCATTAGAAATAAAAAGAACTGAAGTAGGATTGAATGATTCTCCCAGAATTCTGTTTTTTTTTTAAAATTTTTGATTCCAAAACTCCCATAATATCAAGCTTCTTAGCCCACATGAAATCTTTAATTTCCTTCAACTTGAGAGGGTCATTACCCTCTCTAATGTTCTAAAAAGCAACTCTCATTGACCACCTCTACCGTGTGGTGTGCCTTCCCCTAATTGTTGATCTTCTAGTATAACGCGAACGAGGATGTACCTCTCTAATTGTTTAGCTTCATTAATATCAGGAGCACCCTGACTAATATTGATGCACTCATGATTCATGATAACTCATGGATTAGATGGACCACAAGGAGAATCATTTGGGGCTTCCCCTCACCCTGTTGACCAGAATCCAAAAGTACCATTTCATTTAATGAGATGTCATCTAACATGGTTATAGGTAGGACCTCAGGTCTAGATTGATCATCAGAAGGAGAATGAGTAACCAGATAAACCTTTTGATTACGAGGGTCCCTAAACACCTCTACAGCAGGAAGAGAGACAAGGGTTGTAATACCTTGTAGTTTCTAAGGCGTCCACTCGACCGAGTAGACCGAGTGGACCGAGCATAACAAATACTAGACTTAGTGAAGTTCTTATAATGTCCGTCTATAGAAGGATCATCTTAAAACTGTTATAACTTGAGATCTAGATATGATATTTATCAGGTTCTAATTGGAGGTGATAGCTTGTTTTCTTACGTTTCCAACGGTACGTCACACGCCCAAATGACCAAGAAACGGGTGAGATATGACTGTGTTACGAAAACTGGTCATTGATGAGAAATGAGTTCGAACTTGACCGAGTGAGGTTCACTCGACCGAGTGGACTCGGCACTCGATCGAGTGAGTGACACTCGACCGAGTAGAATTGCCACACGACCGGGTGGCACTGAATTACAACACGGGATAAGGAAATCTTATCGCCTTATCCCCCTTCATTCTATCTTCTTCCTTATCTCACCAAACTATTTCCCTTCTCTCTAAAGCCCTCACAAAGACCATATTAGGGGATTCAATCTTAGTTTAGTGGATTGCTTACCTTCCTCCTTCCTTCCTCTTGATTTGTAAATTAAGATCTACCCTTTTCTAGTCTTATGAACTTTAACTTTTGGGTATTTTCAAATGGGTTGATTAGTTAGCAATTAGTATGTGTTTATGGGTAATTAGAGGGTAATATTAAGGGGTTTTGTATTGTATAATAGATTAGGATGTATTATGATAGTTATTATGTGATTATTCTAGGATGAGACGGTTTTATGAGATGGATTATTGTTATCTTGGATTATCTTATGGTGTATGCTAAAAGGTAGGTTTATCCTACTCAGTTTCATTGTCGTATTTATTTATTTATTTATTAAATGAGTCTTTTGGTCATTTAATTGTATAGCGTGAGTCTTATTGCATGTTGTTGGTCATGGCGACTCAACGAGTCGGGATTTGAGGAAATGGTATCCATGGTATGTTTGGCATGTCATAGTGTATATGATCTGTCATGCATTTCATATTGTGACAGTTGTGATTGGTATATGTTGGAGGTTTTGTTGTTGTTGATTATTTTAGTGACGTAAGACGGTTGGGAGACCGTCTTACGCTTAAGTCGCCTCTTGGAGCTTCCCACTCCAAGAGGGATGTGCACATTAATAGCTTAAGTTAGGGACTCGTATGGTTGAGACACGACGTCTGGCAGGGGATCCAATTGACTTCCGGACCCCGTACGTTTGGGCGTGTCCCGGTACCTGTTTGTGATTGTTGGTATGTCTTGGCGTGTCCCGATACCAGTGTGGTTATCGGTATGTATGGGCGTGTTCTGGTACCAGTGTGGTTGTCGGTATGTCTGGGCGTGTCTCGATACCGTGGCGGTAGTTGTTGATGGTGGTTCATTCATATCCTAGTCATGTTGTATGTCCACACACTCGAGTCGTGTCACACTTTATTTATTTAATGAAACTGACGTTTGTGTGTCTGTGCATTATCACCTATCTTTTTTGGGGTGGCCTGTGTCGATTTATATGATATCCTTTGATCATATTGGGAGCAGGTTAAGTCTAGGTTGTTTGGATAGCACGTGGGAGACGGGACAAGTTTGATGAGTCACGAGACGAGTATAATTCGCTAGAAAATATAGTTGTCATGAGTTGTACTTTTATTCATTTGTTTACGTGTATGTAATTCACTAAACATTTTATTTATTTATAAAATGTCCTTTTATCGAAGTTTTGAAACACTACTTCGGGAAACCGAGATGGTAACGCTCTAATTATCTTGGCCAGATGGTTGGGGTGCTACAATGTGGTATCAGAGCGACGATTTTGGAACCTAAACCAATGAAACAAAATGATTCTAGGAGTGTCTAATAAAATGAACCCGACATGAGTACAAAAGGAGGTCAGTTTTGGGTGAGAAGGATCCCTCATTCCAACTAGATCCTATTGTTTCGGTTGGTCACTACGTGGGTGGGTATGAGTCGAGAAACGTGAAGTGACATGTTGTGTGATTACATGTGTGCTATGTTAAATTGGCAAGTCCTCCCATGGCGTAGTTTTGTATGTGTTGATACGAGTTAATAGACTTCTTGCATGAGATAATTTTTCATATGGTGAATGATAACATGTGATAGTGGAAATGCTGAAATTTGAATGTTTACTTTCGTAAGATATATGTGATATGAGTAGATAATTTTTTTTATGTGAAATGCTTTCATTTGTATGATTGTTGCGTGTTTGAATATGATGAGTTTGAAACCGTAAATTGCATAGTTGATAGGATTCTTACATGATGTAGGTATGGTACATGTTTGAACTTCATTAGTGCTATAGTTAGAATGTGACTGGTAATGTTTGTTAATAGATTAGTCATTAGTACAAAATGGTATTTGTTAGCCGGGAATTGCAAACCACAGAGGGGCACCGAACCGATTTTGAGCTAGTACCAGGCCGAGTACAAGTCACTCGACCGAGTGGACCATTTTCCTGAAACTTGAAAGTTTCTAGAATTGGGTTACTCGACCGAGTGGAGAAGGCACTCGACCGAGTGGGCATGCACTCAACCGAGTGGACTCAGCACTCGACCGAGTGCCATTCTGGGGTATGAATTTCGCTAAAATTGTGCTATTGCCTTATTTTATCTCTTTATTCATTCATTTAAAATCATTTTTCCTTGTAAACTTCATTGTTGATTGTTTATTGCTCGAATTCAAGTTTCTATTCTACTTTAGTCCCTTAAATTAGCTAATTTCACTTTGCAAGTGACGCTTTCTTTCCTCTCATTCTTCCAACTTGATTTTTGTGTGTAAATCTACGTTAATTCCTTCACATTTTGTCAATTCATTACATGCTGTGTTAGATTCATGATATTAATCACCTCCTACTTCATTTATGATGTCACGTATAAAATTTTTTTATGTTGAATTTTGCCCAAATTTTTTTATGAACTCGAAAATATATATTCTGGTGTCAATAATTTGATTTTGTATTTGTTGCATTGTTAATTGTTTAACAAGGACCAATGTTTAGTTTTTATTGCTAACTTTTATCGTATATTTGCAATTTGTCTTGAAAATTTATTCCAAAATTGTCGAAACTTTGATGATCATGCTTAAGTTTTGGATTTTCGCGTTTAAAGCCTAGTTTAATTGGCTACTGAGGCAACTATACTAGTTAGTAACGACATGTATTATTTTGATTCAAAATTTTATCTTAATTGTTGTCCAAATTTTTTGGAATTTCATAGATTTTAATTTTGCACTCAAACATGACTTAGTTAATTCTTGGTACTTAGTCCCTATTGATGTAGTATTACGTGATCCAAATGTTGTTTGATGATGCTATGTATGGTCTTAAAATTTGAAAATTTCGTTTTAAAGCCTTCTTGATTTAACTAAGTAATAAGACTTTAATTTTTTTAATAATGTTATGCATTGCCTTAGTTTGGGAATCTTATCTCAAATTTTTTTATACCATAGGATATATGATTAAATTTTAAATCTTCATATATAAAACATGGTTTCGTTTCCTTGTCTCGTAGTGTTGCAATCTTCGTTAATAGTGTGATGTTTGCTTATATATATATATATGTGTCAATGCGTTGTTTACCTTCTAGGTTGTATGGTATTGATGAGTAAAGCCGTGTAGACATATATGGTAGTGTTGGAAATGATGTGTAATGGGAGTGAGTCGATGAGTTTATGAGGAAATTGGGGGTACTAATAATGTGCAATGAGTGAATAGAGTATCTTTAGAGTTAGGAGCGGGAGACATGGGTTATGGTAAGTTGCTCAATGGATGTGGATTTGAGCCAAGTAGAGAGTTACATGTCTGATGTGTTAGAGATTAAAATGGAATTGGTTAAATAGTGATGAAAGTATTGTGAGTAAAGGGATAAGGAATGGAAATGGGTGTTTATAAGCATATGTTACCAATGTAGAGTAAATTTAGAGATATGAGAACATAACATGACTATTGACTTTTGAAGAAGCAATCTTTTATGCTAAGTAGTGTTGTTTCGCGATTAAGGAACTATTATTTTGGTGATCCAAAGTCATGAGTGTGTTTAGTAGATTAAAAGGGAGAAGTTGGGTGTGATCTTATATGTGATTTATGTCGGAAATTGGGAATACAAGAAGGTGATTTGGCTTGCATAAGGAGTCTTGAATTGAGTAAGAGCATTGTGTGAGGCAATTTGTGGATAATGAGTGACATGTGATCTAGGTCGAACGTTTGTTGTTTAACTGAACTTATGGAGAGTGAGTGAGGTTTGGGTTGCATGTTAAGAGATATTATCATTATATGTGGCTTGGAAATTTGGGTGATAAAAAAATGAGATTTGAATGGTGGAATAGTGAGAAAGCAATTGAGATACCTAAGGGTAGACTAAAGTGATAATTTGGGTTATTCATAGTTGTGGGAATATGTAAATTGAATTCAAGTATTGACGAGAATTAAAAGATGGTGAGAAGAATTTATGAAATAGGAATATAAGAGGTTATTAGATGGAATTTGAGGTGATCAATGAGATTTGAGGGTACAAGATGTCTAGTAAAAGTCGTAATAAGAAGTGAATGACGAGACTATTCAAAAGTTAGTGTACACGTGTGATATGGTAATTGATGGTTGTCCTTCGACAGTCCGTTTTCGGGGAGCGGTAAATTGTGTTGTTAAGCTAGTTGATCATTGATGTTATATAGGGTAACCATTTATTTTAGGTATGCATGCATGACAAGTAAGAGTAGTTGGTGAGATTTTGGCCTATCGGTGATAGTATAGATGTTTTTTGTAAAGTTGTCTCCCAATCGTCGAGTGAAGCGCCCAGGGTGTACATTGTGATCTTATTGTAGTGTCCAATAAAGGAGCTAGAATGATGTCCTTAGGGCCAAGAGTCCGTCTATTAGCATTTGTGTGGTTAAATAGGAAAGCTTGAAAGCGAGGTTGGAACCTTTTGTCCAGATGACACTCGACCGAGTGCACCATGTACTCGACCGAGTGGCCGCGTACTCAGCCGAGTGCCCTCCTAAATCGATCGAGTGGTGTACCTTGACCATTTTTTATGTCTGTATTCAACCGAATATTTGGTGTATACCCTTATCTCGCGGTTATGTTAGTTGAGTTGTATTTGGATGAACATGTTGACCTTATATAGGTGATAATCTTGTGAATTATTTACGTTTGACCATATAATGTGGCTTTTTGAGTGAGATATAATTGAAAGTTGTTAGTTGGCATGTGTAATTTGATGACAAGAATGCTATGATAATCTTGTTTGATTTTGCGTCACTTGAGGTTATTTTATTTTATTGTGTGAAAGTAAGATGAAAATGCAAGTTATGTGTCATATAGTGATCTTTACATGATAGTGATTGTGGTCTTCCTTATATCCGGAAGGGGTGATGATGGATGAGAATGGATATGGAAACACGTGTGTGATCACATGGTGGATTTGACGCGGTATTTGTGTGGCATGATGTCCAAAAATGGGAATGTTAAGCATTTTTTTGAGTCACATAACGAGAAAATTTGCATTAATTGATTATTTCTTGTAGTCCGTATATTCCTGATTGATGTGCATACATGTGGAAGTATGATAATTGACGCGATATAGAGACATAATAATCGAGTTATACCCCGTGATAGATACGTATGCATATAACCAACATGAGTTAGGAGTTGTCTATGAGATAAGAGTTTCGAACCGTAGGTTAGACCTGACGCTTGACCTTTGGGTGGCTCGTAGGGGTACTCGTAAAGAGACTTCTAGAGAGGCTTTTAGACTGGGATTATACCAATGGCATAAGACGATATGAGATTTGATCACGGAAATGCAATGAGTAAGAGAGAGTGTTGAACCTATGACATAGTCATTTGTGGGATTCGGTAATGAACGTATGAGAGCACATTATGAGACTGTATAGTTGAACTTCGGTACGAGTGTGATGTTTAGAAGAGTGTATACGGTTGATAGACATGTACAGAAATTTAGGAAAGAGAAAGTACAAAATGTGATAAAATAGTGAGAATTGAGAGAACTTTGGGATGAGTGTGATGTTTAGAAGAGCGTATACGGTTGATAGACATGTGAAGTGCAAGAGAATGCATGAGATTTGAGGAAAGGAGAGAGTGAGGTGAACTTCAGGGATAAAGTTCTTTTTAAGGAGGAAATATTGTAATACATCGTAGTTTCTAAGGCGTTCACTCGACCGAGTAAACCGAGTGGACCGAGTATAACCAATACTAGGCTTAGTGGAGTTGTTATAATGTCCGTCTATAGAAGGGTCGTCATGAAACTATCATAACTTGAGATCTAGACATGATATTGATGTTATTCCAATTGGAGGTGATAGCTTGTTCTCTTACGATTCCAACGGTAGGTCACACGCCAAAAATGACCAAGAAAAGAGTGAGATATGACTGTTTTAAGAAAACTGGTCATTTCTGAGAAATGAGTCGCACTCGACCGAGTGAGTGACACTCGACCGAGTGGCGCTGAATCAGAACACGGGATAAGGAAATATTATCCTCTTATCCCCATTCTTTCTATCTTCTTCCTTATCTCTCCAAACTCTCTCCCTTCTCTCTAAAGCCCTCACAAACACCATATTAGGGGATTCAAGCTTAGTTTAATGGATGTGCACATTAATGGCTTTAGTTACGGAGGGACTCGTGTGGTTGAGACACAACGTCTGGCAGGGCATCCGGTTGGTTTCCGGAGCCAGTACGTCTAGGCGTGTCCAATTACCTGTTTGTGATTGTTGGTATGTCTTGGCTTGTCCTGGTACCAGTATGGTTATCAGTATGTTTGGGCGTGTCCCGGTAGCATTGTGGTTGTCGGTATGTCTGGGTGTATCCCGGTACCGTGGTGTGGTTGTTGATGGTGGTTCATTCATACCATAGTCATGTTGTATGTTTACACACTCGAGTCGTGTCACACTTTATTTATTTATTTAATGAAACTGACGTTTGTGGGTCTGTGCATTGTCACCTATTTGTTTTGGGGTGACCTGTGTCGATCCATATGATATCCTTTGGTCATATGGGGAGCAGGTTAAGTACAGGTTGTTTGGATAGGACGTGGGAGACGGGACGAGCTTGATGAGTCACGTGACGAGTATAGTTGGCTAGAAAGTATAGTTGTCATGAGTTGTACTTTTATTCATTTTTTACGTGTATGTAATTCACTAAACATTATGTTTATTTATACAATGTCTTTTTATTGAAGTTTTGAAACACTACCTCGAGAATTCGAGATGGTAACACTCCAATTATCTTGGCCGGATGGTTGGGGTGTTACAAGGGTAGAGTCCAGCTCACCTACCTCCATAGGGGACAAAAGAGCAAAAGAATTAGCACCAGGTATATCCTGATATAACTTAGATGAACATCCTCTCTTCAAGGCTTTTTTAGCTATGTTCATCTTGTCCTTCTTGTTGCATACTTAGTGTGTTTCAGAATTCAGTAGAGAGGATCTAGCTATAAGGGCCTTGTGTGGAGTGCCTTGCAGTTGGCTGCCTGAACTCTGCACAAGCACTTTTGGGTCCGAACCCTCCCTTAGTGATTATGAGGTACCACCTAGGAAAGAAGGTTGGGTTTGAACCTGAGCCTTTGAGGAAGGCATTAGAGAAGATTTTTTCCTATTCTTCTTGCAAGAGCTTAGACGATGTCCCATCTTACCATAGTCATAACAATATAAGGGCAACCACTCATATTCAACCCTTTGAGTAGAAGGGCCAAAAGGGGTGTTCACGGAAATTTCCACAGGCATGGAGAAGGAGAGATCAACCTCTATCATAACCCGGGCAAATGAAAATTTTGCTTTGCAAGTGCTAGTTACATCAGCAAACATACGCCTACCAATTTTACTAACCATCTTAATGAGAACATTTCTAGACCACAAACAAGGATCTAGATCATGAAAGAGAACCCAAATTGGAACCAAAGAAACCCTTTCCATTTCAAAGGAGAAAGAAGGTGGCCATTGATTTAAGATTAGAGAATATGAGCCTATTTTCCAAGGACCCTTCTGCAAGACATTGTTCATCTCATCCTCTGAGAAAAAATTAAAGTTAAACCAACCTTTTTTGTAGTACCGGACTACTAGAGAGGAAATAAGATTCCAATATTTAGTGACATAGTCATAAACTTGTTTAACTGTTGGTTTAGACCCAATTAAATGACCTATAAGTGTGAATTTCTACAACTTCAATTCCTCAGCAATGTCCTAAAGATCCATAACAATTTCCGAAGCATTCTTGCTATGTTCATGAAGGAAAAGACTCATTCCAACTGGGTTTTTAGGTTTTGCAACTTCAAACCATTTCACGGTATCCTTAGTGACACAAGACCCAGAAGGATGAACAGTAGAACACAATAGGAACAGATTCAGGAATAGCATTAATAGTCTAAGACTCATCAGTTGAAAGAACAACATGATCAACAAAATTCATGGGATAAATAAGATAAACATGGGAGTCAATTACAGTCGAATTATCAATATTTGAGGGAAGAATTTCAAATTCATCGAAATGCGAAAACAATTTTTACTACCAGTATTCTTTTTAGCGGACTTCTGAACAACATTAACAAGTAAATCATTCAAAATCACAGGTTGTCTCGGCGAAGGTAGCTGTGTTTTATCAAGTTTGTCCAAGATTACAGAATTACAAGAGAAAATTGTACCAGAAGAACCAGGGATAGCCGGGGAGTCTGGCGGTGGTCTTCCTTTTGGAGGGCGGCCCCTTCCTCTAGCCATGGGAGCTTGAGAAGCAACGGTAATGGCGTCGAAATCAAAGGATTCAATCAGCGATATTATAAAACCTTAACTATAAAATAATCAAACACACGCGTGCGAGATTCAAACCAACAGCAGCAATAATGATTAAAGGAACGGATAGAAATAATAACTACAACCACGCAGTGATAATTCAATTGTATGTTTAATCTCTTCATAAACCCAATATTGATAAATTGAATAAATTACAAGGATAAAAGTTGCTACTTTACTTTAGACATCAAGCAAACTGAGTCGATAATCTAAACTAGCAAAAGATTGATAAATATTAACACTATTGATCAGATAATGAAAGTAAATAAAAATCAAAAAAATAAAGAACAAGAGATTAGAATAATACTTGAAAGATAAAAGTTAAAGACGATCTCACAATAGATTAACCGGTACCTTCAAAAGTTGAACCAAGGAAGGAGGATTAATTCCTCATAATTTCTAAGCAAAAACAATTAAGGTTCTCCAGAGTATTTTTTTTGCAATTTCAAAGTATGAATAATACTCCCTCTGTCCCGACTATTTGTTGTCCTTCTCCATTTTGGGGTGTCTCAGTTAATTGTTGTTCTTTCTATTTTAAGAACGAACTTGATGAGTAATTTGCCTATTTACACTCAATTTGTTCCACTTGTCATTTAGTTATTGGCCGCCTCCTTTTTCTTTGGTCTTTGTGCAAAAGCTAAAAGACGACAACTGACCGGGATGGACGGAGTAATACAGATAGACTATATAATAATAATAATAATAATAATAATAATAATAATAATAATAATAATAATAATAATAATAATAATAATAATAATAATAATAATAATAATAATAGAAATAATAATAACAATAGTAGCAATAATAAAAACAATAGTAGCAGTAATAATAATAATAATAATAATAATAATAATAATAATAATAATAATAATAATAATAATAATAATAATAATAATAATAATAATAATAATAATAATAATAATAATAATAATAATAATAATAATAATAATAATAATAATAATAATAATAATAATAATAATAATAATAATAATAATAATAATAATAATAATAATAATAATAATAATAATAATAATAATAATAATAACAAGAATAACAAGAACAAGAATAACAACAATAATAATAATAACAACAATAATAATAACAATAAAACCAATAATAGTAATAATAATAATAGTAATAATAATAATAATAATAATAATAATAATAATAATAATAATAATAATAATAATAATGATAATAATGATAATGATAATGATAATAACAATAATAATAATAATAATAATAATAATAATAATAATAATAATAATAATCATAATAATCATAATAATAATCATCATCATCATCATAATAATAATAATAGTAATAATAATAGTAATAATAATAATAATAATAATAATAATAATAACTAGAAACTAAAAACAGGAAACAAAAGAATCGACGTAAACTAAAAATAGTTCGTTCTACTCTTATCCGTTCTTCAAATCATAAACTTGAAACGTAAACATATCTCTTGAAGATCATTACTAACTTCATCGTTGTTACCGTCATTAGTCGATATGTTTAAAACCATTTTAATCGAAAAGTTCGTAAATTAAATTACGATTTTTTTCCGAAAAACTGTCTTCTTTTGATTTAGAGAGATGAGAGAGAGAGAGAGAGAGAGAGACGAAGGGGGGAGGGGGGGGGGGGGGGTAGAGGGGGACAATATTGGAAAGATGTGTTAATTGTCGACGATAATTAGTAAAAGTGTCGACGTTATTCCATAGTCCATTGCATAAAATACCTATTAACACTTCTAAATCCATTAACCCATAATCCAATTAATTTTTCGCAATTACAATAATTATGGTAAAATGAAAATTTATACAAGTATATCACTGAGACTTAACTTATTACACCAATATTCACTTAAATCGACACTCATATACCGTACTAAACTTGTCTTATCAGTGTACCTTACAGTTTCTGATGTAATCGTTAGAACACAAGCGAATGTTGGCTGCTAGTAGCGTAATCACTAGTATAAAGATAGGATATCAAGTATGGTATGTATGACGACGTATGAGCTAACTTGGGATGAGTCACCGATAGATGGTGGACTCCCAATCTCTACTATTTTGTTGCAGGGATGATACCTCAAATTCCAAGTCGGGAATTCTTAGCCATAGTGTGACACTCAACCGAGTGTGAACCAACAATAGACGGAGTGCTAGGCACTCGACCGAGTGGACGATTTTTCTAGGGATTTTCAGATTCTGAAAATTAGGTCACTCGACGAGTGAAGAAGTACACTTGACCAGGTGGAGGGTCACTTGAGAGAGTGAAATTCACACTCGATCGAGTGAGTTTTGATAGAAAAATTTCGTTTAAACTCATGTATATGCATCATTCCTATCTCCTTAATTTTTCATATTTCTTCATATCTTCAAACACCAAAATTCCTCTAAAAACACTATAAAAATTCAATTGTTGTCCATTCTTGAAAACATTCAAGATTTCTACTCTAATTTCTCTTAATCTCTACTAATTAACTTAAAGTAAATGATTTTCTCTTTCGTCCTGTTTTTCCCCAATTTGATTTTCCTTAGCTCTACTCTTATTTGTTCAAGTTTTACCATCTAATTGCATGTTTTTGTATAATTTATGATAGTAATCGACTTTTTACCATATTATTAAAAGTAAGAAATTAATGTTGAAATTTCACCCAAAATGCCAGACAAGGGGTGGTGAGGCAGTTCTATTAAAGGATTTATGATCAGATATGATTTAACTTTCCGAGGACGTAAATTTTCTTTTAGAGGGGTAGAATATGACATTTATGATGCTTAGATGCATTTGTGTATTCGTATTTGACAATAGTTGGATTGGATAATGTTTGCTGTTTTAGGTTTAGTTATCTTCCTGCCATTTTGTTATTTATGGTCTGGTCTTACATTATTGTTTGTCTAGTTACTTGAATTGGTGTCGATAATTCGCTGTATTTGGTGTAAGAGTGTAATACCCAAATATTTTAGGACCCACAAAGGACTCTTGGGATGCGTGACTAGACCCTCATACTTGGTGAAACTACCGGCAATAAAGGATGATCGTACACTAGACCAAGTAAAACCTAAACTAGACCTTGTAAAATTGTAGTGGACCGAGTAGCGTTTACTCGGTCGAGTAAGCATAATACTCGGTCGAGTGAGACTCGCCAGACAAAGTTATTAGCTATTTAGGGATTCTATCTTATGCTAACTCTAATTCATTTATATCTTCTTCCTTATCAGTCTAAACTCTCCCCATTATCTCTAATATCTCCATAAATACCTTCTAGTGAGATTCAAGTTGGATTAGAAGATTTTCTCACCCTACCTTCCCTTCCTTCCACTTTGTAAGTTGAAATCTATTCATTTTTTAGTCTTATGAATCCTAGATCTTGGAGTTTTTGTTATGGATAATTAATTCGCAATTAGTATGAGTAATATGGTTAATTAGTGGATAATAATAAGGGAGTTTATATTAATAATGTAGGATATATTGTGATAGTATTATGTGGTTTGTACAATATGTGATGGTTTCATGAGACGGAATCAGATCGGATTCGAGTACTTTGTCAAGATTTGCTATAAAGTAGGTTTATCCTATTCGGTTTCAATAATGTGTATTGAAATTTGTGTATACTTTGCATCATTTTTATAATATCAGTCGTATTGTATCACATGGGTAGTATTGAAGGATCTTTGTGAGTCTTTTATGTTGTCGAAAATGCTTTATAACACGTGGTTGGTTTATGAGGACTCGAGGAGTCGGGATGATTGAGGAATGGATATTCATAGCATGTTTTTGAAGTGTGTCTCATAGTTAGTCTTATAATATGTTGTGTTGCATATTATATCATTGTTATTGTCGTATATGTTAAGGATGTGGTTGTTGCGTCTTATGCTTGATTTGCCTCTTGGAGCTTCTCACTCCAAGAAGGATGTGCACGTTAATGACTTGAGTACGGAGGGACTCGTGTGGTTAAGGCACGACGTCTGGCAGAGGATCTGGTTGGCTTACCGACCTGGTACCACGGACGTATTCCAAGTACCAATTTGTGAGTGGTAGTGTCGTGGGCGTTGTTGGAGCTAGTGTCCTCCACAGTTAGTGTGATAACGTGTATAAATCTCTTATAGGTTCACAGGGTATACTTAGTATTTTATCAGTTGATTAACGTTTATTAATAACGGTTGGCTTGCTAGATGTTTGACGTTATTATCATACTGATGGCGGTGATCAACTGGTCCCTAAAAGTCACACCTAAAGGATGTGTTTGAGAGATGTGATTATTTGAAAATATAATCACATTGATGCCTTATATGACTAAATGGTTAGTCCATGTATTTGACTAAAAGGTTAGTCAATGTGATGATGAGTCGATTATTTAATACAATTAAATAATATTAGCTGAGACGAATTAATTGTTAATTCGTAAATTGAATATAAACAGTTATATTTAATTAATGTATATAATTTTAGCTTAAACGAATTAAGATGTTAATTCGTAATTAAACGTAAACGTAAACGGTTATATTTAATTAGCAAATTATAAATATGCGATATTTATAGATAATTTATATATTATACGAAATTGTCATAATAAATGTTGACAGACCGGTATTAATAAATCGACTACAAACTGTTTTGTGTGGACTTATTAAATACGTGTCGACATAATTGACAATTGATAAATATACACATTATATACAATTTGATGATAACCGAAAATAAGAAGATTTTCTCCTTATTTTTGGTTGTTGGTTTACACGAAAAAAAGGAAGAAAAATATCTTCCCTTTATTCACTCCTTTTACACGGTTATATGAGGAGATAAGAAGGATCATTTTTCTGACTTCCTTTTGACCTAATTCTCACATAAAAAATCCCTAAAATCATTAGAAATTAGGGATCTCATTCTAGCAAAAGGAGAGGCATTTCTCAAAGCATTTTGGGTGCAACGATTAGAGGAATATCGATTTCGATATTTGTTCTTAGGCCAAATTGCTAGGACCAAAGGTTAAATATAATCTCTATACTTTTGTTTATGCAATTTCGTTTATGACTCGTAATTTCATAATTATAATTTCGTTATAATCCGAATTTCTTGATGAAGTATACCGATATTTCCCACAAGTGGTATCAGAGCAAAGGCCACGAAATTATTTTATATGATTTTCATAAATGGATTTAAACAAAAATTTTGAAGAAAAATATTTCGGCCGAGAGCAATTTTTTTTTGCCGAGATGGTTTTTCGTTTTTTGATGTTTTGTTCCATTTTGATTTATTGATATTGTTGTTTTAATATGTTAAGATGATAATATGATAAATTTGTAGATGTTTTGATTTAATAAGAATTAAATTAAAATGTAAATGGAAATTGTTTTTAATTGTTGATGATTTGTTTTTGCTATATAGTTTTGGCATACAAGTTAATTTAATAATATTCAAATCAATTGTGATGAATCAAATATTCGGATAATCGATTTAATCATAATTTGGATATTCATTTTAAGAGGTTAAATTGAACCATCTAGTTTGAATCTACGTTTAAGTTAAAAGATGATGATTATGCCAATCTTGTTATATTAGCAACATTAAACATTTTTGTTGACATAAAAAGTTTTTTTTCCGAGAAAAGAAAAAAACGGCTGAATGCCATGAGCTTTTAAAGAAAAAAAAAATCTTTTTTTTTCGTATTTAGGGCAAAATGCCGAGGGCCTTTAAAATAATCATAAAAAAAAAACTGTTTTTTTTGTTTTTGGAAATGCCGAGAGCTTTTATTAAAAAAAAAACAAAATTTTTTTTTTTTATGTTTGTTTTGGCCAATAATTATTATACATTAAATTTATAATGTATGATTGTTTGTTGTAAAAAAGTTCACAAATTAAAGATACCCAATCATTTTAAAAAGGTTTAAAATAATGTTGGATTAATTCACATCACTAGCTAATGTGAATTAAGATTGGAATTATTGTGAGTAATTGAGGAATTGTCACATAATTTTGATAATCATAAAATAGGTGGTTTGGATAAATTACTCTACATAATTAAGGAATTATGTCTTGAATGATTAATTTATAGTTGATGCATTTTTATTTAGTTGTATGAATTGTTGAATGGTTTTATTTACGTTTTTTGCAATCGGTTGTAATTTGTAATACCTAGTGTGGCCTTAGTTAATTATGTTTTCGTAATGATGGAAACATAATTTTAATGTAATTTTGAGATCTCGTATCTCCTTTGGTTTTCTTTAATATTATGGTTTTGAAATTAGAATGTAAATAGGTTTATTTTATAATTTATTAATTGTAATTTTGAGAAGACTAAAGATGGAGATTGGATTGCTCACTCCCGCTACATGGACCAAGATGGAACATCAAGACAATCTTCTCGGGTCCTAGGAAGGATTCCAAAGTTGTATTTATGTTCATTTTGGTAGATAGGCCACACTAGGACTTTGTTTTTGTTTTACGTTTTTCTATTCTCGTTGCTTTTCGCATGATAATTAGTGCATCATATTCCGCCTAAACCAAACCACTTACTTATATGCATGAAAATTGACTCATATAGTTTGGATGTTAGTTATCATGGACATAAAGATGTCACACAATTTTAAGCCATCATCTTAGTTTATTCATTCTCGCATGCTAGATATTAGTTCACTTAAAATGAATTAAAATAAAGTTGATGGGATCTTCCTCTATAACTGAAATTGAGACTAGTCTTAATAGGCCAAACAGCTATGAATCCCTTCTTCGTCGGTAGGCATATAGGACCTTACTCTCCATATGACCCCTTCTACGTTGGGTAAGTAGTTTGTGTTGACTTAGTTTACCTCAACATTATAATCCGAAGAGTTTCTCGAGATTATGATGGACTATAGATAGAATTTACTGAAATTTATCAATCAAGAATTCTAAAAGTAGAATTAGCCAAAAGGTTGGCTTATCAATATACAGAAATTTATCAACCAAGAATTATAACAGTTTTGCATTAGACTTAAATCAAAATGATGAGTATGCTTATTATATTTTTCTTCTTCTTTTCGCAGTGTAGAATTCGTTTTATATTGATAATACTGCTTACAACAAATGGCTGGAGATAATGATATCCTTATGCCAAGTAGCCACACTTGCACGCGAGTCCTGGCTCAAAACTTTCATGGACCACATGAATCAGTCCACCCGACTGAAGAATGACGGGTCTAACTTTGCGGACTAGGAGGCATCATTAAGGAATGCTGCCATTGCTGTCGGTAAGCTCAAGTACTTGACTGAGCCAATACCGCCAAACCCAGGCCCCAATGCAAGAGCTAACGAGTCACTTGCTTATAGTGACTTCGTCATGGAAGCTGGTGCGATAAAGAACGTACTCATTTTTGCAATGGAAACCAATTTGCAAAGACACTTCATTGCCCAAGGTGCAAACAAGATTTTCACCACGCTCAATAATGAATTCTCAAAAGTACCGAGAATCGTTACTTATGAGCATACCTGTCGCTTCTTTGATGCGAAACTCCAGAAGGGCCAACCGGTTAGCCCACACATTCTTAACATGATTGAGAATGTCGAGAAACTGGAGGCACTTGATTGCAAAATCAGTGAGAGCATAGTCATTGAACGTATGCTTCATTCACTTCATGATGGTTTTGCCCTTTTTAGGGCAAATTACTACATGAATGACATGAAGAAAAGTCCTCATGAGCTACACTCACTTCTCGTACAGACCGAAAAGGATATGAAATTGAGTGGGAGCATAAAGCAAGATGTTCTCATGATTTCCAACAAGAATAAGGGTAAGGGCAAAGCTCACGGCGACCTAACTGTAAGAAAGCCAAAGTTTAAGAAGTCAGGAAACGGTAAGAGTGGGCCTGGTGAGACTAGTGGCTCACAAGGCAAGGCAAAGAGCAAGGACGGTAACGTTGAGTGCCACCATTGTCACAAGACTAGGCATTGGAGGAGGAACTGTCCCGTGTACCGTGAGGACATAAAAGCAGGCCGCGTCACTCCTGTTGGTATGTCATCTTATATTCATATGATTGAGATTAACCATGCAAGTTTCGGAACTTGGGTACTTGATATTGGTTGTGGTTCTCATCTGTGTAATCATTTGCAAGGCCTAAAAAACATCACACCTCTTGCAAAGGGTGATGTGGACCTGCGAGTCGGGAATGGAACAAGAGTTGTTGCAGTCTCAAGGGAAACATACGTAATCCAGCTCCCGAGTGGTTTTGAGTTTTATTTATATAACTGTTACTATGTACCCAGTTTATCTAAGAATATCATTTCTGTTTCCGTACTTGATAAAGACGCTTTTTCATTTTCAATAAAGGACAATAGCTGTATTTTCTCTTTTAATGAAATGGTTTATGGCAAAGCAGTTTCCATGAATGGAATTTATATCTTAGATCAAACCACAAATATATTACATGTAAATAATAAGAAATTAAAGGTTGGTGAGAAAGATCAAACTTATCTATGGCATTGTCGAATGGGACACATAAATGAAAAACGTGTAAAGAAACTCATTTAGAATGGGACTATCCCCACATTTGATTTCTCATCGTTTGGCACGTGTGAATCATGTCTTATCGGCAAAATGACTCGAATTTCCTTCAAAGGTGTTGGAATGCGCGCTAATGACCTATTAGGACTCATACATACTGATGTATGTGGACCTATGTCAATCACCACAAGAGACGGCTATAGATATTTTATCACTTTCACGGATGATTTGAGTAGATACGGATATGTCTACTTAATTAAGCATAAAAGTGAGTCTTTTGAAAAATTCAAGGAATACCAGAATAAGGTTGAGAACCAACTGGGAAGAAAGGTTAAAGAACTCCGTTCAGATCGGGGTGGCGAATATCTTTCAAATGAGTTTGATCAACACCTTAAAGACTGTGAAATAGTTTTACAGTTAACTCCACCTGGAACATCTCAATTAAATGGTGTGTCCGAACGGAGAAATCGAACACTACTTGACATGGTTCGATCCATGATGACTCACACGGTAGTACCTGATTCATTATGGGGCTTTGCTCTTTTGTCAGCTGCTCTTATACTTAACCGAAGTCCATCTAAAGCTGTCGACAAGACTCCATATGAAATGTGGAAGGGAACGGTCCCTAACTTGTCCTTTATTCGGGTTTGGGGTTGCGAGGCTTATGTCAAGTGGAGACACGAGGATAAGCTCGGCCCGCGATCGGTCAAGACATACTTTATTGGTTATCCAAAAGGAATGTTTGGTCATTACTTCTATTCGCCTACCGAACATCGAGTTTTTGTTGCGGCTAGTGCGAAGTTCTTAGAGAAAGAATTTCTCCAGAACAAGTCAAGTAATAGAACCTTCGAGCTGTCGGAGATTCCAGGACCAACAATTGAGGAACAGATGGAGGAAGATGTTTCTTCAACTCATGATACTGTTAACATTCCCCAGGAACCTAGGAGGTCGGGTAGAGTTTCTAATCCTCCAGACAGATACATTGGTATGGTCGAGGAAAATGACGTTTTACTCCTAGAGAGTAATGAACCCTCTACCTATAAAGGTGACATGACCTGTTCCGACTCTAAGCTATGGCTTGAAGCCATGCAATCCGAGATGGACTCCATGTATGAGAATGACGTATGGGATCTTGTTGATTTACCTAACAAGGTAAGACCTCTTCAATGCAAATGTCTTTACAAAATAAAGCATTCTGTAGACGGGCAACCAGATACCTATAAAGCACGACTAGTGGCAAAAGGTTTCACTCAAGTGCAAGGATTGCATTATGATGAAATTTTTGCACCCGAAGTTATGCTGCGTTCCATTCGGATAATCTTAGCGATTGCCGCTTTTCATGACTATAAAATTTGGCAAATGGATGTGAAAACCGCCTTCTTAAACGGTTATTTGGAGGAGAAGTTGTACATGGTACAACCCGAAGGTTTCATAGATCCTGAAAATCCTAAGAAAGTGTGCAAGTTTAAACGTTCCATTTATGGACTTAAGCAAGCTTCTCGGAGTTGGAATCATCGTTTCGACCAGGTAATAAAAGAGTATGGTTTCACTCGATCGGTCGAGGAACCATGCTTATATATCAAGTCGAGTGGGAGCAAGATTGTTTTCTTGATATTGTATGTCGATGACATACTCTTGATTGGGAATGACATTCCTCTCTTATATTCGATAAAAGGATGGTTGAAGAACCATTTCTAGATGAAAGATCTGGGTGAGGCACAATGCATATTGGGAATCCGTATCTATCGAGATAGATCACGACGGATGTTATCACTGAGTCAGGAGTCTTATTTAGATAAGATTCTTGAAAGGTTCAGCATAACCAACTCCAAGAAGGGGAACCTTCCAATGACTTCTGGGATGCATTTGAGCAAGTCTCAGTCACCCACGACAATGGAAGGGGTTGAACGCATGAGTTGAGTTCCTTATGCATCCGCCATAGGATCAATCATGTATGCCATGATATGCACACTTCCAGACGTGGCATATGCATTGAGTATGACGAGTCGGTACCAAAACAATCCAGGTGAAACACACTGGATTGCTGTTAAAAACATCTTTAAGTACCTACGTAGGACTAAGGATTGGGTATTGACTTATGGAGGTGATACTAAGCTATGTGAAATCGGTTACGCAGATGCTAGCTTCCAAACGGATCGAGATGATTCGAAATCTCAGTCTGGATTCGACTTTACTCTTAATGGTGCTGCGGTCAGCTGGAAAAGTTCCAAACAGGATGTTGTACCAGATTCTACTACTGAATCTGAGTACTATGCCGCTTCAGTAGCCGCAAAGGAAGCTATATGGATGCGTCAATTCTTACAAGGACTATCCATAGTTCCTAGTTCGAATGACCCAATCACCATCTATTGTGACAATAGAGATGCCATCTTCCAGGCCAAGGAGCCTAAGTCTAGCAACAAGTCTAGACATGTACATCGGAAGGCTCACCTGATCTGTGATTACGTGGAGCAAGAGGAGATAGTGATTGACAAGATTGTTTCGGATGACAACATCGCGGACTCTCTTACTAAACCATTGAAATATGATAAGCATGAAGGGCACGTTATTTCCATGGGAATTAAACGTGTTCCTGAGTTGTAGTAGTTGATTATGGATTCGATACATTTTTTTTTCATATGCTATTTATAACTTCATCGTTTTTTCAGATTTTGTTTTTCATGTGGATTGTACGACAACATTGAACGCCACAAAGTGAACTGAATTACATTATATTTATTTTTGTCCGTAATCGCCTACATGAGCTGATAACTCTGGCTATTATATTGTGAAGTTAATTGATGGTGGGTTCAACGAGCCATAAGTCAAACGGTTGGCTGATCGATCACAGATGCGAGTTATAATGATACCTCGTTGGACATTGTGACAACGTAATGGAGTCCTAAATGTTTAAAAACATTCAGTGCCAGGTCGTGGATTGGACGTCCATTGTGTTCCTAGAGTCGATTCTTTTGACTATCGACTGTCTCTTGAGATTAAGGCAGTTTTTGGGTGACTTTGGTCTCTTTCTCATGGTCGACCGTAACAGGAGGCTAAGCGATTTTTTACCGGGTCATTTCATCTTTTATACTTATATCTGCAGGATTCGAGTTGAAGAAAATAACCAACCTTTATCGGGTTTAATTATTTCTCGGGGCCACTCGAGGAGTTGTAAATCGAAATGCATGGCCATGCTCGAATGATGATTCGTTTATCAGTTAAGTTACTCTCTAGTCGGGAAAACCACTCTTGATATTGATCACTTGTAAAATACGACCTTTGTGAATACGGATTTGGCAAATTGTTTTACATTGAGTGGGAGAAATTTTAGGATATGAGAATCGGTTATCGCACATAAACTTGTGAGGACAAGTGGGAGATTGTTGGAGGTAGTGTCATCCACAGTTAGTGTGATAACGTGTATAAATCTCTTATAGGTTCACAGGGTATACTTAGTATTTTATCAGTTGATTAACGTTTATTAATAACAGTTGGCTTGCTAGAAGTTTGACGTTATTATCATACTGATGGCGGTGATCAACTGGTCCCTAAAAGTCACACCTAAAGGATGTGTTTGAGAGATGTGATTATAGGAAAATATAATCACATTGATGCCTTATATGACTAAATGGTTAGTCCATGTATTTGACTAAAAGGTTAGTCAATGTGATGATGAGTCGATTATTTAATACAATTAAATAATATTAGCTGAGACGAATTAATTGTTAATTTGTAAATTGAATATAAACAGTTATATTTAATTAATGTATATAATGTTAGCTTAAACGAATTAAGATGTTAATTTGTAATTAAACGTAAATGGTTATATTTAATTAGCAAATTATAAATATACGATATTTATAGATAATGTATATATTATACGAAATTGTCATAATAAATGTTGACATACTGGTATTAATAAATCGACTACAAACTGTTCTGTGTGGACTTATTAAATACGTGTCGACATAATTGACAATTGATTAATATACACATTATATACGATTTGATGATAACCGAAAATAAGAAGATTTTATCCTTATTTTTGGTTATTGGTTTACACGTAAAAAGGAAGAAAAATATCTTCCCTTTATTCACTCCTTTTACACGGTTATATGAGGAGATAAGGAGGATCATTTTTATGACTTCCTTTTAACCTAATTCTCACATAAAAAAAACCCTAAAATCATTAGAAATTAGGGATCTAATTCTAGCAAAAGGAGAGGCATTTCTCAAAGCATTTTGGGTGCAACGATTAGGAGAATATCTATTTCGATATTTGTTCTTAGGCTAAATTGCTAGGACCAAAGGTTAAATCTAATCTCTATACTTTTGTTTATGCAATTTCGTTTATGACTCGTAATTTCATAATTATAATTTCATTATAATCCGAATTTCTTGATGAAGTATACCGATATTTCCCACAGGCATGTCCCTGGCACCGGTGTGGTTGTCGGTACATCATGGCGTTTTTCGGTATCGGCGTGGTGATTGTATAATAGTAAGTCTGATGGGTTGACTCACTCGTGTAAATACTCATGTAGATACCCGTATCTGTAGATGTTGCAATTTACAGAAAACCCACCAGACACCCGATGATGATATGACAAATGTATTCTCAAATGGGATGCTCGTGAGACTGATACGTCACGTGGATGTTAAGCAAGCTTACGTCGACGGGTTTTGTTAATTTAAATAGTTATTTAAGTTGACATTTGATTTATTTTGAAATGAATAGTTATTTGTTTCTTTGCATTTGGTTTTGAAATTTTTGAAACAAAAGTTTTTCTTTAATTTATTTATGTTTTAACGATTTTTGAAATAAATGAAACTTATTTCATTCGATTGGAGTTTAATTAGAGTTTCGAGCTTTTATTTACGATTTATGTTTTTTTTTTGCAACGATAAAGAAAGGTTCCTTACATAGTGCTTAGCCGACTCTCGAAGCCAGACTTTATTATTACATTATCTGAAACATAAATTAAACTAAGAATGGGGTTAGCAAAAAGAAAAGGCTTCTTGAGGGGACGATCTGAGTTTGCCAAATGAGCGAAATCTTCTTTTCTCTTCTTTGTCAGTTGGGCTTCAGAAGAGTACCTGCAACAAGACACACTTACGCCTCGAGAACGTAGAGATTTACGGGGAAAAGACCTACTTGTAAAGCAAGTAGATACATTGTGTCTCGGAGATTCATCCCTTTGGCTATGATTCTTCTTGAAGTTAAAAAATTTATTCGTCTCACTCACTTGACGATTAGAAGGATACCTACAAAATCTACCTGAGGGGTTCCTGCAAAGCCTATGGGTATTCGAGGCTCGTGAGAGTTTACCAAACAAAGGAATCTTCCACTTCTTACATCCAGCTGAAAAAAGGAATGACTCATGGTCACTTGGATATTTATGGGCTTGAAAGCAAATAGAGGTGTTGGTCGTGTCATTCACCAAAGAAACAGGTGGATTAGGGGTGAATACCGTATGGTCTCCTGGGAGGATTTGAGTACCAAAAGGAGATAAATCGTCACCAGAAGGAGATAAATCGTCACAAATAGGGAAGGAGCTCGAGTTAACACCACTAATAGATGACTCCCTCAAATTAAAAACATTAATCCCATTGATGGCTCCTGAACAAGAAACCATGTCTTCATTTACCGTTTCTTCATTTACCACCACCGTCTTCAGAATTCGTTTTTTAGAGCGTCTCCTCCCTTCTTTGTGACCTTGGTATTAAGGATCCGAATCGTCATAGTAGACAAGTCTCTTTTATTGTAAAAGATCACCTTACTACCTTGAAGCATTTTTTGATAAGCTTGTTCGGAGATCCTTAGCCTTGAATTTCCTCCACCCTTTCTTGAGAACTCATGAACCGAATGTTTAGGACTATACTCATTATCACCCATTTGAGAGTCTTTGGGATTGTGTTCCAACTCAAAATTAGGAGAAGAATTTTCTTCGAGATTTAAAGGAATACCATCATCCGAAATGCAGGTATCCATGACATCCATGACAATGGAGTCAGAAAGTGGAGTAAACAAGAGCCACAAGAAGACCCCCCATTATTGTTAACTGAGGTGTCCCCGGAATTTTCATCAGGGATAGGTCTTTTATTTCCCTAACCACCTCACATGACAACTGGTCCTCAATACTTCTCTTATCGTTATGATTAATAGCCCGTGGATTCTTGACAACAGTAAGTTCTCTAAGAATATATTTATTTATAGGTTCAAGCATTGACGCAGTTTCAAGATCAGTTTGCGCATCCATGACCATATTCGTCTTCATACAAGCTACAGCTCGACGAAATAGAACCTTAGCATTTTTTGGGAAGGACTATAAAACCAAAGAACAGAAGTTTATGGCCGCCTCATACTCATGGAGCTTATTAGCTCAAGCCGCTAGATTCAAATTTAGAGATATTGCTAATTGCAATACAGATTCAACGTCATAATCCTCCATCGATTCCAAAACCAAACATAAAAGTCGACATGCCATTTCATAGCAGCCGCCAGCAGAGTTAAACATATTTTGCTTAAAGAAATCGTTACCCCTCTCCTTAAGAAATTTAACCTTACTCAAATGTGTTCCTTCTATTGGTAAGAAAGAACTAAATAGTGACCAATCATCCTCCTTGAAGTCATCATTTCCATGTGCAATATCAAAGTGTTTTAGGAAAATTGCATTAATAGAAATGGTAGCCATAACTTTTCACAAAACAACCCCAACATGAAAAGCTAAGATAAACCACCTCTAAGAGGTGATTAAAAGAACAAATACTCTTGTCAGAGTATATTATTTTGAAATTAGAGAACTATAAATAAAAGCTTATAAGCAAAAGACTAAACAATAAAACTTTAAGAAGAAAACTTGACAAGGGCTATCGGAAAACCACCGTACCTGACCCGAACCATCAGCACCGTTAAACCCCTCCCAAACCCACCCGACTCCCACTCCTTTAATAATTAAGGCCAAAACTACCAAAGCAGAATCCCACACCCCAACAACCAGCAATACCACCCAAAGAAACCTTCGACACCGACCTCGGTCAAGAAACCACCTAGACTAAACGAAATCCACCATCTAAAAACAAACCACCACCTCTGATAACTAAAACAAAACCAGGATTGAAGGCAAAAACATGGCAAAGTAGTAGACAAACTTCACACCAAACCTTGTAAAGACCCAACAATGATAAAAACCAAAACCTAAAACGGATAAAAAAAGAAACTAAAGACAGCGCAAAACCAGTGTGAGAAAACACAAGAGACAAAGGAAGACGACGCTATAAGAACAACACATCCATCGTCGTCTTCAACAACACACAAAATCAGAGAAACTGGCTATGCCCAAAGCTTCATCCCGCGAAAGACATCAACCACATTCAAGGTCGAAAAACGAAACACGAAGGGAACAAGGGAGAGTAGCTAAAGGGTAGTGGGTGTATAAAAAATGGGTAGCCGAGTTTAATTAGAGGAGAGTGAGAGATCGTCGGAGACAGAGCATTGAAAATGGCCCCATCTCCGGTGATAGAGTGCGACTCAAGAGGGACGGTGGGCAGAGGGGAGCTACGACAGTTTCAGTGATGGGTTTTTAGGGTTTTTGATTAGGGGGTTTTTTTTAGCTTTCTCTCTCTTCGTGTGGTACTACACCAATACACTAGTATTAATTACTGAAACTACGATTTATCGTTCTAAATTGTTTTTTAAAAATTTTTTTACTTAGATTTTTATTTTTGGTTTAAAAAATCAAGGGTGTGGTTATGTGACGGTTTTAATATATCGTTGTATTTAATTCGAAGTTTCGAGTTTTTAAAGCGGTTTTTAAGCCGTTTTTGAAGCGCTTCGAAGAAATATTTTGAAACGAGTTTGGGCCATGTTAGGGACAAGTTTTGAGTCATTATTTAACCCAGTACATTCCCCTAAGATCTATTGTTCAAACCCCACCAAAGCAGCCCAAGTCCTCTCCTAAACTTAGCTCAAATTCACGCTCAAACAAAGCCCATTCCCCACCCGCCTGCTATGTTTTGACAGCACCAAGCCCGCACCCAAACACCCATGCTTAGCCACCTACCCACATCCTAGACATGTATCAACCATAATCGAATAATACCTACACTTACCCAGCCTAGTCTAAACCATGACTCGAGCCGCTCAAGCCACGAACACCTTCCTTGTACCCTGTTTTTGCGAGTGTTTGGAGCTCGTTTATTGAGCTCCAAGTTCCTCCATTGACTTCCCACACCTCTACCATTAATCAAGAGATATCTTATAATATCTAAACATCCATTTCTAGCCAAATAAGATATAGAAATCGTTCCAAAAAGATAGAGAAACAAGAGTTTCCTAAAACCGTCTTATTTTTATTCTTATTCATAAAAATGACTCAAACCCTAATGCATAAGCCGATATAAGTTCGCATTATCTCATACCATAGAGGGTGTAACAAAGTCGTATGGAAGGCATAGCTTCAAGCACCAATTAAAGTCGAAGAAGAATTTCATCTTCTTCCTCGACACAACCAACCCGCCAAAACAAAGCAGTCGACTACTGTTCAAAAATTCCCTTCGAAACTCCATCAATACAGCACCATATTTCACTAAATTTGACATACACAATCTAGTTAGTTCCGTTGATTTATTCGTTCCTTCGTACAACAAAATTGGTAGTGTTTAGAGCATTAATTTACTCAATTCTCTACCCTTGCTCCCGTTCTGTCCAGCCCCTGTTGTGACTCATTTTTAATTGTTTTAAAGGCGTTTCAAGTTGTTTTTTTTTTGTTAAAAGATCAAAACTTTGTTGTGTAAGGATGCCAAAACATCTTCCGGATTAAAAGTTTGTTGAGTATTGAAGTTGTGGTGACCAGTTGAAGTTCGCTGCGCAAAATTGGTTTACACGTGAAACATGCTTGTTTGATTTGAGTTCAATTTTGTTTTTTGATTTGAAAACTATCGTAGACGTACCATGAAGCTTGCATCCCGATGTTCATGGAGTATTGTCAGAGATACATGTAAGTTGAGGGTGCCAAAAATCACCTCTTTTCCCCATTAATGCAATTTATTTTGTTTAGTTATCGCTTTGTATATTTATCGTATTAATTATGTTATTTATGTGATATTTATTTTATTGTTGATAATTATGAAGGAGGAAGGGATTATTATTGTTGTTGAATTCCTATGGATGTCTTATTATTTATGTGGTTTTGTTTTCTGATAGGATTTAAACGATTTGTATTATCATATGAATTTTTTCTATGTCTTATAGTTAATCTAATTAAGTCGTAATACAATAATTTCAGTTTTATTGTCGTATGATTAGATCTATGTTAATTTGATGTTAGTGTTTTGGATCAGATATTATAACATGTTTTTTATGTTTAATTAGTATGTTTAATTTACAAGTTTGCACCTTTGATATTGTTTTGTTAATTGATGACTTAATTAGATTAAAAAATGAAATTATTTATTCATAGTTCGTATTTTAGCATGAATTATGAGAGGTATGCATAAACATGAGGTTTACTTGATTAAATTAGATTATACATGTTTGTATGATTTAATTTCATTGTTCATTCACATGTTAGTTTAATTAACTAGGTCATAATTAATTAGAATTGTATGAAATCGCATAAAATAGGATTATTTGTGTCGATTTGATTGTCTCGCGTGTATGCCGTGTATTTGTCCCATGTGGCTCGATTTTAGAGGCTAAGAATTAGTCTAATTTCTGTATAATTGGAATTATTCACAATATAAGCATGTTTAGATTTAATTATTTTAATTATGATTTAATTAAAACCTTTAGCATGTTTATTCAATTATCGTCATGTTTGTTTGCTTGGTTGATTTGAGTCACGTGTGATGCTTCATGGCACGTTTTATAGGATGTTTTAGGTCTATGTTTAGTCTTTTTGCTTGCCTTGTTCGTGTGTCAATCGTTTGTGAAACAATTGTTTGATTTGGATACATGTTTGCCTCTTTTCATTCGCATATGATTATATCGTTTCATGTCACTTGTTTGCAACCCGACTTGACTTAGAATACGTCATGTATGCATCTTTGGTAGACCATGATAGCCGTGAATAAAATTCAGCCAAGAGGCCCTTGTTTTGTTGTTTTTCGTGTTTGTTAATGCCTTGCGTATCTGTGGTTTTTGTTGCAATTGTTATTGTGATCTAACCATGTTTGTTACAGCGCTGCTTGAGTAAGAAGTTACTTTCTCTCCTCTTTGTTTGTTTTTTCGTTTATGCTAGAATAGCCTAATGAACTCACATGTTTAAATCACTTGAGGAAGTTATGTTCATTTAAACCACTAGAATTGATTGTCACATGTTATGGTTTAATATGAATGGTTGTATAGGACAAATACTAGTTCAGTTAATATTGTCGATTGTTTGACTTAGTAGAGGCCATTGTTTAGAACGGGCGGGGTAGGGTGTTTGATGAGCTTCATAACACGTACTTTTACACGACTCTGTTATTTCTAAAAAGGTTTCTGAGTTTTCCTTAAACTCGGTGGAGACTCCAAGTGTTTATAAAACACCCTTGGATTATCAAATTCCCACTGTAATACCCCCATTTATTCAAGAGCCTTTAGCTAGACATTTCCCAAATAAATAGGACTGTTACCATGTCGGTTTCCCGAGGTAGTGAATAACAAAGTCCAACTCACCAAAGTACTTTACATTAAAACTTAGCGATTACATGTTCATTAAAACTTAACCAACTAAAACTTAATATAAAATAATTACAACACGCAGCGGAAATAAATAAAGTGATTAAATATTCTATGCGGTCTAGACTTCTAGGTAGATTGGCCAAGTCCTCACGCATTCCCATAGGCTCCCAAGTCAGCTAATCTTTAGTACCTGTCAAATCTGCTCCCCATTAAAGTTCACCACAAGTGTTCACGAATACACTGTCAACCGCGAGGTTGAGTAGGAATAGCCAAACAACCACAATAAATGGATACAAGAACAATATTAAATGCAAATGCAATGTATGCTCATGATCAATCCTCCGACGCTCCCGTTCATCCCACCAATCCCTGGCCGGGGTAGTCTCATCATCCCAACCGAAGTTGAGGTAGTCTCATCATCCCAGAACATGTCCTGCAGAACCAGTTCTGAGGTATCAATTGCAAGTGCTCATGATATGAAAATGCAAACAATTGAGCAACACAATTTCTTACCATCTCAGACACGAAGCTGAGGAATCCAATAATCAATATAATCATCTCAGTCACGAGCTGAGGTAGTCAATAATCAAATCATCTCAGTCACGAGCCGAGGTAGTCAAAATCAAATCATCTCAATACAACCAACCAACAACCATATATCATTCATCATAATTCCAAACAATTCAACCAATACAATCAGATAATATCATTCAAGTAAAAGTGATTGAGTAGCTATCCTACCTTGATAGCAAATTTCCAACTGAGCAGCTCAACAAGAATCCGAATAATGAAAGCAATCCGAACTCGATTATTATATCTTCACAAAATCGTCACCTAACATAAATATTATAATAATTATTCAATTATTTATTTATTTATTCCTTTTATTTAATTATTCAAACTAATTACTTATTATAATTATTAAAGGTTTGATAACAAAAACCCGATTCAATTATATTTTAATTACATTAATTATTTCCCGAGTAAAACAAACCCGCCATAACCCGTCATTAAACAAATAAGTCAACCCAACCTATTAATCAACCCACGTACCCATGAACAACCCCAAACACCCGTGTATACAATCCCGTGTATAGGACATACACACCCCGTTTACAGCCGCCATATACGCCCTACAAGCCACCTAGAGGCACTACCCCCATCAACCACCACTAGCCTGCACCACCAAGACCCCCGACGACCTCCAACCACCAGCCCAACCGCCACAAGCACTCCAAAATCTCACGCCCTAACACTACCATGACACAACTAATACCGAAACTCGTCACATACAACCCCACGTTGAACTACTACCTATGACCACACCCACCTCCGACAACTTCACCCAACCTGGACGCCACTAGTATGCAACCCAACACACACACTCACACCCTAAACGCCCACCATACCGCCACCAGAACCCCACAAAAAGCCGCCCTAAACATCCCTCTTCAAATCACGACACAACCAACATCACACCCTCAGTCACCTCTTAACCCACCCTACGACCACCAGTGGCCACCACCGTGGTCTCCCTTGACCCACGGTGGTACCACCACCAGTCACGACCCCACGCAACAACCCATTATCACCCAGAACCGACACCAACAACCCACGATAGCCCCTCCCCTGTTCTTGCGTAATTCCGGCCACCACCGCCACAAACCACCACCTTTACCACCCCAACATCCACCAACACAGTCGACCCAACCACCCTGACCCATCCCTACTAAACCCAGTTGAGTCACGTCCTCAATAAGGGTTTAAAACGACACAAAACCCGCAATACAACCACCCCTCGAAACTCGCCTGAAACCACCCTCTCCCGTCGGTCAACGATGGTCAAATCAGGTCAACGGTGATCCCTGGTCACAACGGTACTTACGGCCTGATCTATAGTGGTCTAGTTTACAAGTTATAACAAAACAAACATGTATACATGAGACAGTCTGAGAATATTACCTGAGACAATAAAAGACGATAAATTCTTGCTATTCCCCTTCTTATTCTCCCCCTCTCTCTTTATAAATTATTTTCCAGATTTGATGAATAATAAGGACCATTGTTTGAGGTTTCATCTATTTATATTGGTAGGCTAAGGTTATAAGGAACCAATTAGGAAATATAAAATATATTATTATTATTATTATTATTATTATTATTATTATTATTATTACATATATTAATCTTACCATAAGTAGGATTTCCTCATACTATCTTTACAAATTTTATTATTGCCATAACATTATTATTATTGATATAATTATTATTATTGATATAATTATTATTTCCTTCACATATTATTATTTTCATATTATATTATTATTAATTCCCGATACAATTTACGATCACACTCATACTAAATTAATAAGTTTCGGTCCAATTAACAATGGTTCACGGCCCAATACTCAATTATTAGCTAAGCCCAATTCCCGACTTGAATACTTAATTTATTATTTAATTAACATCTTATTATTATTAGAAATGCCTTTAATCAATTATTAAATTACATAAATTATTATCATAAACTACTATCAAAATACGGGGTATTACAGTCTTTCCCCCCTTAAAATGAACTTCGTCCTGAAGTTCGCCCACAACTACTACCACAACACTTATAACATCCTCATAACTAAGCACCATCCCACACAATTATGCATTTTACGACTATCAATCGTACCAATCTTATCACAAGGTATCGCAACAATAACTTAAAACACTCTTAGTATTACATTCCTTCCTCCTAAAAATAAACTTCGTCCTCGAAGTTCGAGATAACAAACAATGGGAACAAACAATGGGAACAATGGGAGTTCAAGGCCAGAGCAACCAGGTTCAGAGACCAAACAACACAAGCTCAAGCAATGCAAGACATGCTCTCAATTCAACCAGTGCATGGTTCTGCTTTAAGGAAAATTCTGAGGGTTCCAAGTCCAACCACCAATGGCCACGAGGGCTAGTTGGTCCCACATTTTATTAAGCACAAAAAATTACTAGGAAGCCAGGATTATTTTGTACTAAAATCTCACAAAAACAGGCCAAGTTGCAGAAGAAGACAATCCAAGAAAAGCAGAAAAGTAAATTACCATTTCTGGCTAAACATTTGAGAACTGAAGCTGTGAAGTCTTTTGCCATGTCTTACCAAAACAAAGATACTACTTAAAGCAAGGTAACACCTAGTTTTGACCCAAGGACAGCCAGCTCCAGAAAAACAACCAAAAGAAGCCATTAAGAAGGACAACCTGTCACTGTCACTCAGCTGCAACCTTTTGTCCCTAGTCTGGTTTACCTTAGTAATTTAGTTTCACCTTATGCAGCCATTGTAAAATAGATCACTTATATTTATGTATTATGTAAGCCACAAATCCTGGCCCGTGGATGAGATTTATTAGGATTTATTTTGTACTAAACTTGAACCAAGGCCTATATAATGACCTTCCAGCAGTATGTAATATTTAGACTTTTTTTTTGATGACGAGGGGGTTGAATCCCCGTCGAGGCCATGCATTCCCGCACCACCACATGGACCATGTAAGCAACCCCCTTCGGGAGCTGCAGTGGCCAAGTGATCATCGCCCCAGCTGGTAGTCAAACCCGTGACCTCTCAACTCCTGCATTTCTGCAAGCTTCAAGGTTTAACCCGGCTACCACTGGGCTAACACCATTTGGTTATATTTAGACTTTTATTAATGAAAAAAAACCTGAGATTTTCTCTCAATTATTCCAAATCTTAATTCTTGATGAGTCCTAGAGTTGAGTCAGGCTTAATAACACCCTCCAAGTGTTGATTAAGTACCTGTAGGTGAGTTTCTTTCAATCCTGTGCTTGTTGTGGGTTGTCTGATGCTCATTATTGTCTTGAGATTGATGCTTTCTGTGCTTGCTGTGATTGTATCAATTTTAAGGCTTAAATTGTTAGAGTAATTTCTTGTGCTTGCGGTGGTCATGATTTTGATAGTTATATCCATTTTATTCCAGAAAAAAACTTCAAAAATATAATCACACTGTCAAACTTGTGAGACAGCTCAATTCTGTCTGTGTTAGTCCGTTATGAGAGTTCATAATAATACTTCAAGGGCTTGTAAAATATTGAAATTTAAATCAGTGTTAGCTTATCATTTTAACTTAATTGTCACCAAATTTCATAAATTGTTAAGCTCATTTACTATTTTTACTAAATTACTGAAGTTCATTGCATTCTAAGGAAGTCTGTGTTTGTGGCTTTGTCAGGATTCACCATTTCTGACAAAGGACCAAACTTTGCACTGCAGATTGTATATAATTGTTATGTGTAGGTCACAAGTTCGTAGAAGACCGATATTAAATACTTGCGTCAGCTGTTGAATAATCAATAAAGTACGGTTTTTCTTACTCTATTGTTAGTGTACATATCATTATTGGTTGATATTGGTCTGATTATTCTGATATTGGTTGTTATCAATATTAGTAGTCTTGGTTGACTACTGATTGGTGGTTGAGAAGTCAGTTGGGAGATTGTCTTCTCCTAGGATTTATTTTTGTGGTTTTCACACCCACAGGAAGGATGTGCGCATTAATGATCTAGGTACATGGGTGTTACCGTTATTTGTAACCGGAATCGCGAGGAGGTGGGTGTTACCTGTTATTTGTAGCAGGCACCGCAGTGTGACAGATGATACCTATAATTTGTTGTAGCCAACGCTAAATGATGGGATAAATGATGATAGTATGGTTGTATTGTATTGGTGTGGGTATTAGCTATATTGATGTGTATCATTTATAAACTTTACGAGGTGTACTAGCTAGCAGTTGATCGGTGTGCATTTTTGTTTTTAAACTCTTTTAAAACGTATTCGTTGTGATCTATTTTATATTTTTGGGAAATGGGGAGTAGTGGGTCTTGACAGGTGAACATGTATTGCTATGGTCTGTTGATGGGGATTGGAAAATGCGTGTTACCGCTAAGTATCATTTAATAGTCTCATCGGATTAACTTTGGTAATTTTAAATTTTCGCTTTGTAAACTTTAGATTTGCTAGCGCGCTCCCCCCGAAACATCAACGACGCTTCATTCTCGCGTCTTATTCCTCTGTCCAAGTCCAACATCACCTCATCTTCATTCGAGCTCATGATTTCTTGATAAAAACTATGTATTCATTGTAGCCTAAATATGTGCTACCTCTGTGCAATCGATATAGTAGCCCTCCTATATACTAACTTGAATAGGTCTTGATAAAGACTCGCCAGTTAACAGGGGTTTTACAATATATCGCCCATAAGTATATGTAAAATAAACTATAGATGAATTTACACGGCATGAACATTTTCATTAAATATTAATGAAAATATTGTTAAGTAAGTGATTAATAGGAGTGCAATATAATAGCTTCTATACTTCGTCATTCATAAAAAACTTACCATTAATTTCCCAATTAACCACTAATTTTTTTCATTTTATCTGTCATGAATTTAGTCAACTAGATATCCAACTCAATTTATATTAGCAATCATCATTGTGAAAGGTCATTAAAGTAATTTTTAAGTTTGTACTTTTGTTGCGACTTAATTATAATAAATAGACCTATTATGTTTAATATAAGGAGGAATTTCTCAAAGCTCCGGCCTTATTCCCTAATTAAAATAAAAGACCAACTTAATTATAGACTATTGCTTAATTATATAAAATCTGCAACAATAATAATGCAAATTGCGATAGAATAGGCATTACATATGGATGACATTGTCAAAGTCATAATAAATATTTGGTCACCATTAAATAATTGACATGATGGTAGAGACATAGATGAATTAAAAAAGAATTATGTTAATGTAAGTGTTGATGCATTTGCGCAGTCATGTCACGTTACTGATTAGAAGTTGGAACAAATTTTAAAACTAAATTAATTTACTAATTTTTTATGTGAAAGCGTTTACCGTTAAAAGATTATATAAACAGTTGTACGTAGGTCTATGTAAAATTTTTAGTCTTCAACCTTTATCTAAAATATATGTGTTTTGATCTAAAGTACACAAACTCTTTCACATGAATATTGTGCTCACAAATTTTAAATGTTGTAAATTTTAAAAAACTTCACCAAGAATTAAACTAAAGTCAATTATATTGAAATTAGTCTAAATGTTGATATGTAAATATGAAAATCGAAAAAACTAGTAAGCAATACAAATATGTAATCAATGTTATATTTAAATAAGTTGTATTACCTTTGAAGTTAAATTAATTATTTTCCAAAATTTCGCGATTATGCTGTTATGCGATGCACCAATCTAGTTGAACTCTTACTAAACTTATATCACATAGATATAATATGTAGGATTTTTCATGATAAAAATATTTATCCTTCTTTGAGTATATAGATACCTGCATATGCACTTTATTCTGATATCAACATGATGATACATACGCATACACTTGAGTTCATAAAACTCGGACAAAGCCCTAACCCATAGACTACTGCGGGTAACGTGTTAGTATCTTTAGTGCCTATGTCTCAATTTTTTGCATTGTGATTTATTGGACAACGAGGCGACTCCGATTTGAAAGGGACGAGGTCTTTATGGGTTTGCCTATCATAAGATATACATTATATCTACCTTGGGTATATGTTAATGAAACTATCGATGTATTTAAACAGCCTGAACATTTTCATTAAATATTAATAGAAATGGTTCTAAGTAAGTAAGGAAATAGTAGTACTATATAATAGCTACTATACTTGATTCAAAAAAAATTACCAATGATTCCCTCTGTAACTTGTAATTGTTTAATTTTATTAACTATATAATTATTATATTTGGGTTTGATGAAACGCGTATTTAGTCACATTAGAATAGAAGGGATGGGGGATTCAAACATGGGACATATTGTGCCTTGTAATTAGTCAACTAAATATTTGATTCAACTGAATATTACCAATAATCATTGTGAAAAGTCATTAGAGTAATTTTTAAGTTCCTACTTTTTTTTTATATTTAATTAAAATAAAAAGTCCTACTAAATCAAATTGAAGGATCGAAACTTTCTAAAAGCTCCGATTTTGTTCCCTAATTAAACTAAAGAGACAAAATTAATGATAGAATTGAAGGAAATGTAGATTCATATACATACTAACATACTCATATATGTCTAAATTAATTTTTCATAAAATTAAAACGGATTTTATGCATGCAAACAATAATAAAATAGAGGAGAAATCATGTCCTTACATTGGTGATTTTCGGTTATTAGGGCACAAAAGAGATCACCTTTCTCTTTTGATCTTGAGCTTTCCCTTATGGATGAACAAGATCTAAGTATAAGATCTCTCCCTAAGCTTTATACCCAAGGCTTTCTCTTAATTTAATTAATATTACAAATACTAGTATAATATTAATCAAGAAGAAAATTGAACCAAAACTTTATAAATCACATAAATGTTTCGGTTTTTAGAGAGAAGGAGAGGAGGATTTTTATTCTCTCTAGAATACTAATTTTTTGGATGAATGAATTAGAATGAATTCACTAACATACTTTAGTGTAATATTAGGTAAAATTGGATGAAAAACCAATGATGGTTTTTGTCATCAAAAACCGGTGGGGGGGCTTTATGGGTGGCCAATGCATGCAAGTGTTGTTCTTTACAATACACAATAGGCTTGCATGGCAAAATAATAGGTAATCATTGTGTTGCCATTATCTTAACCAAACACAATATTAACCCATTACATCCCCTAATTTCGGCACATTTGGATAATAAGTAATCCATTTTATTTTTGTCAATTGTCAATATGTCACATGTCATATGTGACATAAATTTGTTATGTAATTTTTAACATATTAAAAATCAACGTATTAATAAAAATACGTCACATACATTCAAATTTAATTGTTACATTAAACAATTTGTTTCATCCGAGTAATGATACAATTCAATTACTCAGACCGTATCTCATTTAATCACATTTCAATTTGATACGTAAATTTCACTTCCAAAATCGTCCGTCAATTTTCAAGTAATTTAATTAACTCGCAACATTATACGATTAATTAGATAATCAATTAAGAGTGTTGCTCTATAGGTATGACCTAGGGGGTCAACTGATCACCACCGTCGCACGACAGTAATGTCAAACTCTAGTCAGCCAATCATTATCGATATATGTTGACCAGTTGACAGTAAACAAAAATTACTTCCCAATTGTATTCTATATAATGAGATTTAAACATGTGATCATCATGATCAACAGTCGTGATCGCATTATTGTCGGAGGACACATATTCCAACAATCTTCCACTTGTCCTCGACAAGTGTGCGTCACCAATTCTCTTGTCCTATTACTATCTCCCACTCAATGCAAGGTGTCTTTCAGGTCGTACTTGCAAGTGATCATATCGAGAGTGGTTTCCTCGATCTGGAGAATAACTGATTGACCGGACTTATCTATAATAGATACTTTCCGAGCGTGGCCACGCATTTCCAGTTCATTACTCCACGAGTGGCCCTGAGATATTGTTATAACCCTGACTAGGGGTGGACAATTCCTATCGCACTCATTCCCTTCGACTAGCCACAGCCATCATAACCCAAAATATGCCCATTTGACCCCATTTACGAAGGTCGTAGTAACACAAATCAAAGTTAATCTGAAACTGTGCCATCTTAGGCGAATAGTCTTTAGTCAAAAGAATCGACTCATTCGAATACTATAGTAGCTCTCGCCACGACCAGGCTATATAAATTTGCCAGAACTCTATAAGCGGTCATAAGGCCCGACAAAATGTTCCTAACAGTCTGCCTATGTGATCGACTAGTCATCTCACATGACTCTATGGCACTTGAACTTGCCATCAATCGCATCACACTCTAGTCAGACGTCACCTCATATAAGTAACTATGGGCAAATACAATGTTAATCCGTGTTCACTTTAACGGGGTTCAATTGTCTCTACAACCCGTTTGGATATAACAATGTACAAGGTGAGTTAATAATAACTCAAACGACAAATGTCGACATCACACTCGGGTAGTCAATATCATATTACAACCTTGTGATGTATATCGTCAGTGAAAACACTTATTGATTGCAATAGAAGTTTAACATCCCATGTGTCCATGTGTTCAACCTTCTTGCACTTGCAATTTCCTTCACATTCATGTTCTCTCTCATAGCATGAATCTTACCAAGTACACATCAAGGTTCCCGACCTTGGTTTCGGTTCTTTAACTTGAAAGAACTTTCTTATCGACTATCACATAACGAACGAATTTGTGATGAATAATATAACTTGTATTGATCAAGTATTTCATCCACACACAATGCACTAGGTATATATTTTGTAGAATCTTGTAACAATTTGTCAAGATTATTAGCTTAGTACTTCTCACAAGTCCTAGCTTTACTAGGAAAGATTATCTTGAATAACCTCTTATTCAATCAAGCATCATTCTAAAACTTCTCATTTCTCTTTTTAGGCTTGAAAGATTTGGGACTCTCATAAATCCTCATATGTGCTCGGATTTTCTACAATATGTGCAACCTCTTATCACATAATGGAGTATTCCGTCAAACACCGAAATCGCTCATCGAATTCTTCTTGAGAATACATGACGTTTCTATTATGGCTTACCATCCATCATCATGCTCTTATGCATATGATTCATAATTGGACATGTACATGATTATTCTAATGGCGGAAACATTAGTTACTAATAATCATGAGATCAGCCGTTCATAGGTTCAATGAACGACCATGACTGCTAATGGCAATTCCATTTTCATCTACATGAATAACCTATGTGAATGTTGATACGATGTGTATCTCTTAATACTAATCCAACATCCCTTGATGTAATTGGATCCATCATTGTCCATTTTCATCCAGAATTGAAAACTCAAAAGCTTCTTTATGAAAGAAGGTATTAGCTCGTCATTCTTTAATGAGTGATGACTTGTAAACATTCAAAGGATGATAGCTCCCACTAAATTCCATGTCATCACATGAGATTTTCTTAACTCCCACTCAATTCTACACATTTCGAAATTGACTTCTCAATCGAAATTTATTCAAGAATTGAAATATAAATTGCATTGCCAAGTTATTAAGATAGAACCATATATGTTCCCATCATATCCTTTCAAAATACCTATTTTGAAGTGGTCTCATCTTAACCTTACGGAAAGAGATTTTAAATCTCCAACACACTCATGTCATAATGATGTGTAGTAATGTCATTTTCAAATATAAACAATATTTAGAATACGTCCTTCGCAAATACCCTTTTGGAAGGAGGTTTAACCATTTCATAGTGAGGTTAAACTATGACATTTGCGTGGTTAAAACTTTGGCCATTGAAGATATCGGTATATCATTCTTTGCAACTCGATCACAACTAGTATGTAACTTTGATTCATTTAGGCTCTTAAGTAAATCTTAAGGTTGAAACTATTGGTCAAATGTTTCATAAACTTAGTCAAAAACTTGTTAAGACTTTACATTAGTCATTTTCTTCCAAAACTTTCTTTTGGTCTACTCGTGTAGTTATCTTGAGAAAATTCTCTTATGATTACTACATTTGGTCTCTTTAGTCATATAGAACCTACTAGAGACCATAGATCTCATCTATTCGGCATACTATGTAAATAGATATACCTTCATTCAAATCATTCTCTCTTGCGTAGATCTTCATTTACACAAGTACACAATTTTATCTTGCCTTGTGTGTTGTGTCCTCATTTTTCTCCCACTCTATCTTTAGAATAAATACGCTAAACATTCAAAGATAGCATATGAGACACAAATTAATGATGTTGAAGCATAAGGAGAACTATCTCATGGATAGACTAATAGTTATTGATTTCATATGTGTACTTGGTGATTGACATACCTTTAGGAGAGTTCATAGACTCAAAATCACTTTATAAATGATCATACACACGCCTTAAGCATGTGGACATATAATGAAACCCGTCATTATATTTGTCTATTAGATTACTTTAAGTGAATGATCTTATGTTTCAAAACGCAAGCATTTTAAAGATGAAATTTAGGACATTAAAAGGATAAATGATAAAACGGGTGACTCGGGTTGCAAACCAAGTCACCATCATCCAAAATACAAACCATTATCCAAAATACTTTTCCATGTCGAACACGGAAACTTAAAGTTCTAAAATCCAAAACATTACTTAAAATAAGACAATGAAAAACAAAGCTCCATAAAAGCTATCCTTAGCTTCTCCATGGTTTCTCATGCTTGTTTTTCTTTTCCCTTGTCTTTGCTTGGTGGAGGCCCTATTTACAATAAAAGGGAGATATATTATCACAACTTTGCATCATAATACCATAGTTGAATTTAGAAACATAAAAGAAGGTTAGTCATTTACCTACTGGAGTGATCTTTCCAGCTTTGATATCACCAAGGTACTTGGAACAATTTCTTTTCCAATGTCCCATGCCATTACAATAATGGCATTTATCAAGAGGACCCTTCTTGACTTTGGATGTGCTAGCTTCACAAGACTTAGCTTTGGTGAATGTGGGAGCTTGCTTTTTACCCTTCCTTCCACTCTTCTTGAACTTCCCCTTACTCTTTGTGCTCATGTTAAGCACATCCTTGGGAGGGTTCACATTTAACCCCATGTCCCTCTCGGCTTACACAAGTAACTTGTGCAACTCCTCAAGAGACACATCCTTGTCTTGCATGTTGAAATTCACCCGGAATTGCACATATGCCTTGACTTTGGACAAGGAGTGTAGAATCCTATCTCCGATGAGTTCTTTGGGGATCTCAACCTTTTGAATTTTCAAGGTCTCGACAAGCTCCATGAGTTTGAGCACATGAGGGCTAACCTTTTGGCCCTCTTTGAAGTCGAGATCAAAGAATGCCGCGGCCGCCTCATATTGGACGATCCGCGGAGTTTGTGAAAACATGGTCACAAGTTTGGAGTAAATCTCATTAGCATTGCCCATTTTGAAGGCTCTCCTTTGGAGGTCCACCTCCATCGCAAATATTAAGACATTTTTCATTGCGGCGGACTCCTTTTGGTAAGCCTCATATGCTTCCCTAGTGGCCGCGGTGGACCTAGTGGAGGGTTCGGGTGGAGAGGCCTCGGTAAGGTAACGAAGCTTGTCGTCACCTTCGGCGGCTAATTTGAGTTGGGCATCCCATTCGGAGAAATTTGACCCATTCTTTTCAAGTTTACATCGATCCATAAAGGATCGGAGCCAAGACGAACTAGCGAGTGGTGTAGCATTAGGAGTTGGTGTTGATGTTGCCATTTGTTATGAAAAAGAAGTGGTCTACAAAACAAAATATAAGGAGTAAAACAATTGTCGTTTTAATAATACTCGTAAAAATGTATGATTTAAACAAGTTTTATGCATTTTTCTAGTGACCTCTACCCAACTAGATAAATGATTCCAAGACCCAAATTCATATCAATTTGGGCACGGTGTGGCCGATGAAACCCTCATCAATATAACTCGGTGGATTAACGTTTTAATCGATTCTACTTTTAGAACTCTTGGTCGATAATATTACATTAACATTTATCTATAGCCCAAAACACATTCAACAAGGGGACGGTGTGGCCGATAAAACCCTTATCGAAAAACTTTTGTTGAGTTCAATCCAAATTTCGAATAAATGTGTCCATGATCCAAACCCACATTAACTTGGGCACGGTGTGGCCGATGAAACCCTCATCAACATGAATTCGGTGGATAGACATTTATCACCCACTTCCCCTACGTAACAAGGTTTGTACCCCGGTGAGGCCGAGTGCACTCTCTCACGAAATAGGTTTTCATGGTTTCTACTCTTTGGTAAGGCTATGTCTCAATTAATTGTTTTAGCGAGAGGTCATGTCAAATTATTATCTATCACGTTTTAAGTGAACTAAAGCGGTGAACTACGATAATTATATTTGACACGGTCGATAAACTCGATAAGACAATGCATGTTTAGTTATGGCGATTTAGCGATGCATGTGACATAAAATAAAATGCAAGCACAAAAGTAAATAAATCCAAGTATGGCCTTCCTAAAATAGAAAAACTATTTAACTATTACATATTCGGAAACCAACTCCATTGGTCCCTTGAACTTCGGTTGTGGCACGCATCTCGAGGTAACACCGTCTTTATGTATCGCCATTCTTGAAGAAATCCGTCTTTGGGAACTCCGGAATGAATAAAATTACATAATAATATACATAATTTCCTATTATACATTTGTAACTAAAATAAAATAAATCTATTAAATTACAAAACGGTGATACGAGATCACAATAAAAATTACAACCGAATCGATATCCCCATACATTTCGGGAAATACCAATTAAAATCTAAGGCCATACTAAGTAAAATTACATAATTCAAAAATTACATAAATTAAAATTACGACAATCATAAAGAAAATGCAGCATTATATTATGTATGAACATGCTCAATTTTATGCTAAATCGCCTTTAATTAGCCAATATCGTATATTACTCGGTTTTTACGGATTTGCGTGATTTCAACATTTTTATAATCACAAAAATGTATAAACTCATATTTATGCATAAGTTAATTACCCTAACCTCTTAGGACTCAAAATTTAGTCTTCACTAATAATTTGACCATAATTAACACATATTTTATAAAATTGTTCATAAATGGACCAAAAATTACAAAATAAGCTATTAAACTTCAAATAAATCACAAAATTTCAAATAAATTCAAAATTTGAAATTTAAACTCATGAACATTCTGGAAAATTTCCATGACACTCATAATGTTCAAAATCTTAGGTTAAAAATTTCGACAATTTACCCGAAAAACAATGTTGCGGTTTATTGATTTTTAATAAAATAATCATAAAAACATGGAAAAATTATTTTCAATAAGTTTTCAATTTTAGATCTGAAAAAGATAATAAAATGCAACATTACACGTTTTTCCTAAGTCATAGATTATGTTTTATTAATTTTCCACTAATAATGTCACTATTTATGCTATTTTTCTTTAAAAATTCATAAATCATGCAAAAAAGACTTCTTTATAGCCAATTATTTAACACACATCTTGTAAAATTGCATGTTACAACATATTAATTTTCTATGACCAGATTCGAAATTTAACTCATATTAACCTATTTTTCACTTAAATCCGAATTTAATAATGAAAAATTCATTTTTCGAGCATAACAAGTCCAAAAATTATGAAACTATACAGGTTATCCCAAAATAATATGTGTCACAAAATATCCAAAAATCAATGAAAAATTCGAAGTATAGCTATTTTTAGACCAAAAATGACATTTTTACTCATAAAATCACATTTAAATGCCATTATTGTAAATTATGAACAATAAAAATCCGAAAAATTAACCAAAATATCCTAAAACATTTTAGGACCATAAATATTAACATGCATGTAATAATTTCGTGATATATCATAATAACACAAATTTTACAAGTTTTATTTGTTATTCTTATAACTCGGAAAAACTTTTAACCAATTTGCATGCAAACAACCGTGGCTCTTGATACCGATTGAAGGAAATGTAGATTCATATACATACTAACATACTCATATATGTCTAAATTAATTTGTCATAAAATTAAAACGGATTTTATGCATGCAAACAATAATAAAATAGAGGAGAAATCATGTCCTTACATTGGTGATTTTCGGTTATTAGGGCACAAAAGAGATCACCTTTCTCTTTTGATCTTGAGCTTTCCCTTATGGATGAACAAGATCTAAGTATAAGATCTCTCCCTAAGCTTTATACCCAAGGCTTTCTCTTAATTTAATTAATATTACAAATACTAGTATAATATTAATCAAGAAGAAAATTGAACCAAAACTTTATAAATCACATAAATGTTTCGGTTTTTAGAGAGAAGGAGAGGAGGATTTTTATTCTCTCTAGAATACTAATTTTTTGGATGAATGAATTAGAATGAATTCACTAACATACTTTAGTGTAATATTAGGTAAAATTGGATGAAAAACCAATGATGGTTTTTGTCATCAAAAACCGGGTGGACGGGGGCTTTATGGGTGGCCAATGCATGCAAGTGTTGTTCTTTACAATACACAATAGGCTTGCATGGCTAAATAATAGGTAATCATTGTGTTGCCATTATCTTAACCAAACACAATATTAACCCATTACATCCCCTAATTTCGGCACATTTGGATAATAAGTAATCCATTTTATTTTTGTCAATTGTCAATATGTCACATGTCATATGTGACATAAATTTGTTATGTAATTTTTAACATATTAAAAATCAACGTATTAATAAAAATACGTCAGATACAAAAATCGACTTAGTAATTTCATAATTACTTGTGCCAAAATATTTTACCATTTATAAATCACAACGGATTGTATTTATAACAATTCATTCAAATTTAATTGTTACATTAAACAATTTGTTTCATCCGAGTAATGATACAATTCAATTACTCAGACCGTATCTCATTTAATCACATTTCAATTTGATACGTAAATTTCACTTCCAAAATCGTCCGTCAATTTTCAAGTAATTTAATTACCTCGCAACATTATACGATTTATTAGATAATCAATTAAGAGTGTTGCCCTATAGGTATGACCTAGGGGGTCAACTGATCACCACCGTCGCACGATATCATCAAAGAATGTCAAACTCTAGTCACCAATCATTACCGATATATGTTGACCAGTTGACAGTAACAAAATTACTTCCCAATTGTATTCTATATAATGAGATTTAAACATGTGATCATCATGATCAACAGTCGTGATCGCATTATTGTCGGAGGACACATATTCCAACAAGAATATTGCTTAAATATATAAAGCTTGCGACAACAAGTTCGATAATTCATTTTTTGATATCACAGACATTAAATATTGATAAAATTTTCAAACTCAAAATAAGATATGTTTTGTCGTCATTTAATAATTGACGTGGTGACTGAATTATGTTAAGGTAAAGGTTGATGTATTTACTCAGCCATGTCATTTTACTGATTAGACGTAGCACAAACTTACTAACTAAATTAATATGAAAGCATTTACTGGTTAACCGATTATTTCAGCAGTTTTACGTAGCTTTATGTAAAAATAGTAAGTCTACGAGCTTTATCTAAAATACACGTGTTTTAATTTAAAGTATACAAAGTAGCTCTTTCACATGAATATTGAGCTCTCAAATTTTGAATGCCGCAAATTTTAATAAACCTCGTAAAGAATTCAATTAAACTTAATTAGATTGAAAGTAGTCAAAAAAACTTATATGTAAATATAAAAGTCGAAAAAACTAGTATTTAGTTTTAAATCAATTGTATCACCTTTGAATCTATAATAATAATTTCCAACATTACGTGATTATAATGTTATGCCATCCACCATCGTACTTGAACTCTTTCTTAAAATTATATCTTAAAATTACAATATATACGATTTTTCATGACAAAAATATATTATTTGAGTTTAATTATGTAGATACGCGTATATGCACCTTATTCGAATCCGTTTTTGAAATAATACGGAAAAATAAAATAATTGTCGTTTTGGGTTGGTTTTTGAAAATAATTGTCGAAATGGTGTCCACGTAGGCTCGGTTTTTCCGAGCATGTGTAGGGTTCAAACATGCCATACGTATTGGCGTGTATAAGTGATGAAACCATGACGTGTTTCTTCAGTGCTATTCTTCAACTCCAATTCAGTAGTTGGGCTAAGGGATACAAATCAAACACGCCATTAGGAATGGCGGGTCTTCTTCAGTAAACACGCCAACAAGTATGGCGTGTTTCTTCTCACTTTTTTTTTTATTATTTTTTTTTTTTTTACATTTCAGTCTATTTTACATCACTTTTTACCATCAAATATAAACCATTCGCCGTCTCTCCTCACAAACACCCTAAGTGCGACACAACACACCTCACTTCTCTCATTTTTTGCTCACCCCACTCTCCTCTCCGGTGAATCTCCGGCGTGTCTCCGGCGTAGATTGGCATTGCTTTTCAAATTAAACATTCTACCTAATTAGCAAGGTAAATTAATTCCCTTTAACTTGTTTAATTGCATCTTTTGATGGTAGATTTAGCTTATTTTTTCTTCTTCTTCTTTTTTTTTTCGCTAAAATGCAAGCATTCTCATTGATGATCATTATTTTTGCATGTTTATTGTTGTTTAGTTATGTATTTTAGGGAAATTAGAACTTATATATGTTAATTTAAGCTTATCTAAAAAACCCCCAAATTTCGAAACCCTAAATAAGATGAACGATTTATGCATGTTTATTATTGTTTAGTTATGTATTTTAGGGAAATTAGATTATAATTAGTTTTTTTTTTTTGCGAAAGGTAAGTATATTAATCAAAATAACCTCAAAAAGTTCAAGTTTCAACTAGATTTGTGATTTTCTTATATAGAATGGAAATTTGTGATTTTCCTTTTATTTATTATTGGGATGCAGAAGTGTTGGAGCAAAATAGATGTGAAACTTATAGAGGAGGGAATCAATGTTTTATTTTAGCTAGTACAAAGATGACATATCTTGAATTAGTTGAAGAGATATATAAGGGAATCGACATTCAAAGTTTGGGTACTTAATTGAGGGAGCCTTTAAAGCATTATGGGCAAGTATTCGTCATTCACATGCTCCTTCAATGGACATATTTGTAGAAGTTTCCATTAGTCAAATTGTCAATCCTACACCAAGTATTAGGCTAGATGATGTTTCTCAATTTATATCTCTTGAAACTAATTACGTAAATGATGGAGAATTTGATGGTAACTTAAAAGGTGATGAGATTGATGAGGAAGTGGCAATACTTGATGAGAATTTGTTGGCAAATGAAGAAGATGGTGACGATGATCTTGTCTTTGCTAGTGCTCCCATAATTTAGTTTAATAAGATTGATCAATTAGATGAGGATGAATTGAATAGTTGGAAAACTTGGGAAAATATGGTAAGGCATTAACAAGGAAAAGAGTTTGCGGATGGACAAGTGTTCCCAAACAAAGCTTCACTTAGTGATGAGGTGACATCATATAGTGTTAAAGTAAATCAATTTTTCAAAGTTGTCAAATCAAAGCCTAATACTAATACCTTCAACTGTGGCCGGTCTCCTACACCGTGTAATTGGCGGTTAAGGGCTACACAAAAAGACTTTCATTCTAAAGATTTTACCATTGTCACATACAACGTCCTCATGACGAGTCTTGTATTTGTGACATGGTTCCTCAAGACCACATTAATTTGAAACGAGCATTCATAAGTCATGATATTCGTAACCTTGTATAAAGTTAACTCTGTTGTTACTTACATTTCAGATAATTATGGTTACACAATTTCATACACAAAAGCTTGGAATGCAAAACAAAGAGCAATTGAGGAAATATTTAGAGATTGAGATAAATCATATGAGTTGCTACCTCGTTTCATGCATGGTTTAAAAAATCAAATCCTGGCACTATTGTCTAATTTTATACAACACCAACAACAAACCCAAATGTGCAAACATTCAAGAGTATTTTTTGGGCATTTAAACCATGTATTGTTGGCTTTGTACATTGTCGACCGGTTTTGAGCATTGATGGAACTCTCTTATATGGAAAGTTCAAGGGAAATATTTTGACAGCTATGTCAATTGATGCCAATAACAAAATTTTCCCGGTTGCTTTTGCTATTGTTGAAGCCGAAAATACCGATATTTGGCCTTGGGTTATGTCTTGCATAAGAATATTTGTCACCAAAAGAAGTGGGTTGTGCGTCATATCCGATAGACAAAAGGGGATTATGAAAGCAATGACTGAAGTTGGTAGTGGGTCAGAGGAGCTGTATGCTTATCATAGAGTTTGCATTCGTCATTTGGCTTCAAATGTTAATACAAGATTTAGAAATAATGCAGTGAAAGAAATATTTGGGTCAACGACAATGCAATTTCTAAACAAAAAGTTTGACATAAGATTTCATTGCCTAGGTGAGTTGAATAGAGTGGCACAACAATATGTTATGGAAATTAGAATAGAGACGTGGTCAATTTGTCATGATGGCGTGTTTTATTTGTATCCCTTAGCCCAGCTACTGGATTGGAGTTGAAAACTAGCACTGAAGAAACATGCCATTGGCTATGGCGTGTTTGATTACTTATACACGCCAATACGTATGGTGTGTTTGAACCCCACAAAGGCTCGAAAAAACCGAGCCTATGTGGACACCATTTTGGACAACTATTTTCAAAACCGACCCAAAACGAAAATTATTTTATTTTTCAGCATTATTTCAAAAACGGACTCACCTTATTCTTATATCTGCATGTCGCCTCCAACCACCAGATGATGATTAGATAGAAACATGATTGTATTTACGCATAGACTTGGAGACCATTAAATTATTAGCTTTACTGGGATTACAAAATATACATCATATTTTGAATGAGAACGTTATTTACATTCCTTAACCATAAGAGTGCACTTCTCAAGCTTGCCAAAAAGTTTCTGCTCCTTGAGGATTTTGAACACAATTTCTAGATGTTTGAGATGTTCAGAAGAGCTGTTGTTGTATATAAGAATGTCATCAAAGTAAACTAAAGCAAATTTTCCCAACCATGGTCTCAGGACCCCTGTCATCAATCTCATGAATGTGCTAGGGGCATTAGGGAGCCCAAATGGCATAACCAGCCACTCATAGAGGCCATGTTTAGTCTTGAATGAAGTTTCCATTCATCCCCATCCCTGATCCTAACTGGATGGTAATCCTGTCTGAGATCTATCTTTGAGAAGACAGTGGCCCCACTAAGCTCGTCCAACATATCATCCAATCTTGGGCTTGGAAACCTATACTTGATAGTGATATTATTGATTTCTCTACTATCAGTACACATCCTCCAAGTTCCATCTTTCTTTGGCACCAGCAAAGCAGGTACTGGACATGGACTCAGTGACTCCCTCACAAATCCCTTGGTCATCAACTAGGCAACCCAGCTGGAAAAAACTTCCACATACTTCTGAACTAGTGGTTTAACTTCTGCAGGCATCTCATTGCTCTCTTCTTTCTGAATTTCCTTTGACAGCATTGAAGGAAAAGTAGATCTATATACTAACATATTCATATATGTTTTAATTTAATTTGTAATAAAATTAATAAGTGATCTTATGCATGCAAACTTATAAACAATATAAAGAAGAAATCATCGTCTTACATTGTGATTTTCGGATCAATAGGGCACAAGAGAGTTCTCCTTCTCTCTTGTTCTTGAGCTCTCCTTAAATGGATGAACAAAGAGGATACAAGTATAGAATCCCCCCAAGGATTAATACCCAAGAAATATCTTTAATAAAATTAGTATTATCAAAACTAGAATAATATTAATCTTAAATAAAAGACCCAAAAATATTTTTGGTCCTCTTGTGTTTCGGTCAAGAGGAGGATGAAGAAGGAAAAATTATTTTTATCTCTCTAAAAATAATGTTTTGAATGATGGAATGAATAAAAATAAATCACACACTAAAGCATGTAGTGAATGATCAACTTTTAAGCAAAAGACCCTTGTTCTTTTCTAGGGGAAACCGGGTTGGAGGGTGGAGGAATGGCCAATGCATGGGCTTGGTGCTCTTCCATAAGAGACAATAGGTATGCATGCCTAGTGTAGAGAAATAATCATATATTCCACTAATCTTAATTAACATTATATGAATTGTTAATTGCACCCAATATTTCGGTCCATTTGAGGATAAAATGGATTCCATTTTATCTTTGTCAATTTGTCAATATGTCACATATCACATGTTACATAAAATCGTTATGTATTTTTAACATATTAAAAATCAACGTATTAATGAAAATACGTCATATACAAAAAATTGACTTAGTAATTCACAATTACTTGTACCAAAATAATTTACCAATTATAAATTACAATAACTTGTATTTATAATAATTCATTCAATTTCAATTGTTTCCTTAAACAATAATTTCATCTAAGTAGTGAAACAATTCAATTACCTAGACCGTATCTTATTTAATTAGATTATAATGAGATACGTAAATTTACTTCCAAAATTATCCGTCAATTATTTTTAATTAACTCGTAACGTTATACGATTAATTAAATGATCAATTAAGAGTATTATCTTTTAGGTATGACCTAGGGGATCAATCGATCACCACCGTCGCACGACAAAGAATGTCAAACTCTAGTCACCAATCATTACCGATATATGTTGACCAGTTGACAGTAAAAATACTTCCCAATTGTATTCTTTAAAATGAGACTTAAACATGTGATCATCATGATCAACAGTTGTGATCGCATTATTGTCGGAGGACACATATTCCAACAATCTCCCACTTGTCCTCGACAAGTGTGCGTCACCAATTCTCTTGTCCTATTACTATCTCTCACTCAATGCAAGGTGTCTTTCAGGTCGTACTTGCAAGTGATCATATCGAGAGTGGATTCCTCGATTTGGAGAATAACTGATTGACCGGATTTATCTATCATTGATACCTTCCGAGCGTGGGCACGCATTTCCAGTTCATTACTCCTCGAGTGGCCCTGAGATATTGTTATAACCCTGACTAGGGGTGGACAATTCCTATCACACTCATTCCCTTCAACTAGCCACAACCATCATAACCCAAAATATGCCCATTTGACCCCATTTACGAAGGTCGTAGTAACACAAATCAAAGTTAATCTGAAACTGTGCCATCTTAGGCGAATAGTCTTTAGTCAAAAGAATCGACTCATTTGAATACTATAGCAGCTCTCGCCACGACCAGGCTATATAAATTTGCCAGAATTCTATAAGCGGTCATAAGGCCTGACAAAATGTTCCTAACAGTCTGCCTATGTGATCAACTAGTCATCTCACATGACTCTATGGCACTTGAACTTGCCATCAATCACATCACAGTCTAGTCACTTCGAGACGTCACCTCATACAAGTGACTATGGGCAAATACTATGTTAATCCATGTTCACTTTAACGGGGTTCAATTTGTCACTACAACCCGTTTGGATGTAACAATGTATAAATTAAAGATAAAAGACAAATGTGATTGTGAACATGAACAAAAACAATACTTTTATTTCATTTCAAAATCTAGCAAAAACTTGGTACACGTTTAAGTCCCATGGACGCAACATGTCCATCATGCTTAGCCTGCGATAAAGGCTTAGTGAGCGGATCGGCTATGTTGTCATCCGTCCCAACCTTACAAATCGCAATTTCCTTTCTCTCAATGAAATCTCTTATTACATGATATTTTCTAAGTACATGTCTAGATCTATTACTAGACTTTGGCTCATTAGCTTGGCAGATTGTCCCACTATTATCACAATAGAGAGTGATGGGATCATTGGCGGTAGGTACTACTCTTAGACCTTCCGTGAATTGCCTGATCCACACAGCTTCATTGGCGGCTTCGATCTTTGCAATGTACTCACCTCCGTTGTTGAATCCGCGGTCACAGCTTCCTTGAAGCTTCTCCAGCTAATGGCACCGCCATTGAGCATGAAAACGAAACCAGCTTGTGATTTCATGTCATCTCTATCTGTTTGAAAACTCGAGTCCGTGTATCCATTAACACGTAGCTTAGTGTCTCCTCCAAACACCAAGATAGAATCCTTAGTTCTTCTCAAGTACTTAAGGATGTTGTTGACAGCAATCCAGTGACTCTCACCTGGATTTCCTTGATATCTACTCGTCATGCTCAAGGCATACGAGACATCAGGATGTGTGCATATCATGGCGTACATGATTGATCCGACAACGGAAGCATAAGGGATCGTCTTCATGCGTTCAACATCATGGGGTTCGGAGGGAGATTGAGTCTTGCTCAATATCGTCCCGGTTACCATAGGTACCAAACCCCTTTTGGATTTGTCCATGCTGAATCGTTGAAGAATCTTATCAACATAAGACTCTTGACTTAGTGCCAATATCCTCTTGGATCTATCTCTATGGATCCGGATACCTAATATGCGTTGTGCTTCTCCTAAATCCTTCATTTGGAAGTGGTTACCTAACCACTTCTTAACAGAAGACAACATTGGAATGTCATTTCCAATGAGTAGTATGTCATCGACATACAAGATTAGGAACACAACATTGCTCCCACTAAATTTCATGTATAAACATGGTTCCTCAACATTTCGAGTGAAACCATTCTCCTTTATAACATGATTGAATCGATGATTCCAACTTCTAGATGCTTGCTTAAGACCATAAATGGATCTCTTAAGCTTGCACACTTTGTTAGGATTTTTAGAATCAACAAAACCTTCGGGTTGTATCATGTACACCTCCTCTTCTAAATGCCCATTTAGAAAAGCGGTTTTGACATCCATTTGCCATATTTCATAATCATGAAATGCGGCGATCGCTAACAAAATCCGTATGGATCTTAGCATGGCTACGGGGGCGAAGGTCTCATCATAATGGAGACCTTGGACTTGGGTAAATCCTTTTGCCACTAGCCTAGCTTTGTAGACATCGTCATGTCCTTATATGCCATTCTTGACTTTGAATATCCATTTGCATTGAAGGGGTCTTGCCCCTTTAGGCAAATCTACCAAGTCCCAAACTTGGTTTTCATGCATAGAATCCATTTCGGACTTCATGGCTTCAAGCCATAAGGAGGAATTTGGACTAGAGATTGCAGTCTTGTAGGTGGCGGGCTCGTCACTTTCTATAAGCAACACATCGAGTGTCCCATCTTCTTCGATAAGTCCCACATATCGATCGGGATGGCGAATTACTCGACTCGTTCTTCTTAGTGGAGGAGGTACAACCGCGTTAGACGACGAAGGAACATCTTCTTGCATCTCTTCCTCGGTTTGTGGCTCTTGAACTTCATTAAGTTCAAAACTTCTCCCACTCTGTCTCTTAGAAATAAATTAGCTTTCTAAGAAGACAACCTCGGAAGATACAAACACTTTGTTTTCTTGAGGTTTGTAGAAGTAGTAACCTCGAGAGGTCAAAGGGTAACCTACAAAGATGCATTTTACGGATCTTCGGGCAAGCTTATTGTCGGTTTTTGCCTTGACATAAGCATCACATCCCCAAATTTTCATATAGGTTAGATTAGGAACTCTTCCTTTCCACATTTCAAATGAAGTCTTTTCGGTGGCTTTAGTGGGACTATTATTCAAAGATAGAATTGTAGTTAGGATTGCAAATCCCCAAAACGAGTTCGGTAACTCGGTTTGACTCATCATGGATCGAACCATATCAAGTAGGGTTCGATTTTTCCTTTCGGCAACACCATTGAGTTGTGGCGTTCCGGGTGGAGAAAGTTGTGATATAATAACACAACCTTTCAAGTGTGAATCGAATTCTAGACTAAGATATTCTCCACCACGATCGGATCGTAGTGCCTTAATCCTTTTGTTCAATTGGTTCTCTACTTCGTTTTGAAATTCCTTGAATTTCTCAAACGCTTCACTCTTATGCTTCATTAAATAGATATACCCATATCTACTTAAATCATCGGTGAAGGTTATGAAGTAGTCATAATTTCCACGAGCGGTGATACTCATTGGTCCACACACATCGGTGTGTATGAGTCACAATAGTTCACTAGCTCGTGTCCCTTTACCACTAAAAGGATTACGAGTCATTTTGCCAATTAGGCAATATTCACATGTACCATATGATTGATAATCAAATGGTGTAATCACATTAGTCGAAATTAATCTTTTGATGCGATTCTCGTTTATGTGACCTAATCGACAATGCCAAATGAACGCTTCACTTGATTTGAGTTTCTTTGATTGAATGTTATAAATATCATTAGTCGGATTTGAGGTCTCTAAAATGTAAATGCCATTGATGGAAGAAGCTTGGCCTATAACCAAATCATTCCTTGAAATAGTACAACGATTGTTCTTAATGACAAAACAAAAACCGTCCATGTCTAGCATGGCGATTGAAATAATGTTTTTAGAGAGTGTAGGCACATAAAAACAATTATGTAAATACAACTCAAATCCATTAGGCAAAGCTAAAACATAAGTTCCTTTGGATTCGGCCGCTACTCGAGCTCCATTTCCAAGGCGTAGATCCACATATCCCTTGCTAAGCCTCTCCACATCTCTTAAACCCTGTAAATGATTACAAAGGTGAGAACCACAACCGGTATCTAGTACCCATGTCGTAGTGGAAGTATAATTTATATCAATAACAAAAATTTCCTTAGGAATTTTACCTTTTGGAGTGATGATTCCTTCCCTTATATTTCGCAAATATACGGGACAATTCCTAAGCCAATGTCCCATGCCATAGCAATAATGGCACTCATCATTAACTTGCTTGAAGTTTTTTTATTTTCTTTCCTTCTTCTTGAACTTTTTGCCCTTTGAAGCAAGAACTTGATTGCTTGAGCTCCCACTAGTTTTGGCATCTTTATCTTCCAGAGACAAAGACCCTATAGATTGTATGAGGTAGTCTTCCTGAGACGGACTCACACGAGATCTAGTAGTAGTAGGTGGTTTAGAAGAAGTGATGAAGTTAAGGTTTCCATCCGAACCTATCCCAAAATGAAGTTCTCTAGTAGTGTCCAAATTATTGTTGGAGCAAACGTCGTCAAAAACATTGTGGTAAGACTCAATGGTTATCGGTGCGGTAACATTTGATGGATTCATTGTAATGAACTACAAGTATGGAGGAAAAGGAAATATTAACATTTGTCTTTTTAAATCATACTTGTAAAAAGATTAACAAGATATGAGCATTTATATAGTGACCTCTACCCAACTATTATAAATGATTCCGAGATCCAAATTCATATTAACTTGGGCACGGGGTAGCCGATGAAACCCTTATCAATATAACTCGGTGGACTAACTTTTAATCGATTCTACTTTTAGAACTCTCGGTCGATAAAATTACTCTAATTATTTATCTATAGCCCAAAACACATCCGACAAGGGCACGGGGTAGCCGATGAAACCCTTATCAAAAACTTTTGTTGAGTTCAATCCAAATTTCGAATAAATGTGTCCATGATCCAAACCCACATTAACTTGGGCACGGGGTAGCCGATGAAACCCTCATCAACATGAATTCGGTGGATAGACATTTATCACCCACTTCCCCTACGTAACAAGGTTTGTACCCCGGGGTAGCCGAGTGCACTCCCTCGCGAAATAGGTTTTCATGGTTTCTACTATTTGGTAAGGCTATGTCTCAATTGATTGTTTTAGCGAGAGGTCATGTCAATTTATTATCTATCACGTTTTAAGTGAACTAAAGCGGTGAACTACGATAATTTTAATTGACACGGTCGATAAACTCGATAAAATGACAATGCATGTTTTAGTTACGGCGATTTAGCGATGCATGCGACATATAAATAAAATGCAAACATAACATAAATCCTAGTATGGCCTTCCTAAAATAGAAAAACTATTTAACTATTACATATTCGGAAACCAACTCCATTGGTCCCTTGAACTTCGGTTGTGGCACGCATCTCGAGGTAACACCGTCTTTATGTATCGTCATCATCTTGAAGAAATCCGTCTTTGGGAACTCCGAAATAAATAAAATTACATAACAAATTACATAATTTCCTATTATACATTTGTAACTAAAATAAAATAAATCTATTAAATTACAAAACGGTGATACGAGATCACAATAAATTACAACCGAATCGATATTCCCATACATTTCGGGTAATACCAATTAAAAAACTAAGGCCATACTAAGTAAAAATTACATAATTCAAAATTACATAAAATAAAATTATGACAATCATAAAAAAAAATGCAGCATTATAATATGTATTAACATGCCCAATTTTATGCTAAATCGCCTTTAAATAGCCAATATCGTATATTACTTGGTTTTTACGGATTTGCGTGATTCAACATTTTATAATCATAAAAATTACATAAATTCATATTTATGCATAAGTTAATTACCCTAACCTTTTAGGACTCAAAATTTAGTCTTCACTAATTATTTGACCATAATTAACTCATATTTCGAAAATTTGTTCATTAATGGACCTAAAATTATAAAAATAAGCTATAAACTTCAAATAAATCACAAAAATTACAAATAAATTCAAAATTTGAAATTTAAACTCATGAACATTCTGGAAAAATACCATGACACTCATAATGTTAAAAAACGTAGGTTAAAAATTTCGAATTTTTATCCGGAAAAACAATGTTGCGGTTTATCGGTTTTTAAAAAATAATCATAAAAAGATGAGAAAAATTATATTCATCAACTTTTCAATTTTATATCTGAAAAAGATAATAAAATGCAACATATTATGTTTTTCCTTAGTCATAGAGTATGTTTTATTAATATTTCACTAATTAAGTCACTATTCATGCTATTTTTCTTCAAAAATCCATAAATCATGCAAAAGGATTTCAATATAGCCTATTATTTTACACACATCTTGTAAAATTGCATGTGACAACATACTAAATTTCTATGACCAGAATAGAAATTTATCTCATATTAACCTATTTTTCACCTAAAAACGATTTTAATAATGAAAAATCCATTTTTCGAGCATAAGAAGTCCAAAAATTATGAAAATTTACAGGTCATCTCAAAATAATATATGTGACAATATATCCAAAAATCACTGGAAAATTCGAAATTTAGCTAATTTTAGTCCGAAAATGACATTTTATTCATAAAATCATACTTTTAATGTCATTATTATGTAATATGAACAATAAAAATCCATAAAATAACAAAAATATCCTAAAAACATTTTAGGACCAGTAACTTTAACATGCAAAAATTAATTTCGTGATATATCATAATAACACAAATTATACAATTTTTATATGTTAATCTTATAACGCGGAAAAACTTGTAACCGATTTGCATGCAAACAACCATGGCTCTTGATACCGATTGAAGGAAAAGTAGATCTATATACTAACATATTCATATATGTTTTAATTTAATTTGTCATAAAATTAATAAGTGATCTTATGCATGCAAACTTATAAACAATATAAAGAAGAAATCATCGTCTTACATTGTGATTTTCGGATCAATAGGGCACAAGAGAGTTCTCCTTCTCTCTTGTTCTTGAGCTCTCCTTAAATGGATGAACAAAGAGGATACAAGTATAGTATCCCTCCCAAGGATTAATACCCAAGAAATACCCTTAATAAAATTAGTATTATCAAAACTAGAATAATATTAATCTTAAATAAAAGACCCAAAAATATTTTTGGTCCTCTTGTGTTTCGGTCAAGAGGAGGATAAAGAAGCAAAAGACCCTTATTCTTTTCTAGGGGAAACCGGGTAGGAGGGTGGAGGAATGGCCAATGCATGGGCTTGGTGCTCTTCCACAAGAGACAATAGGTATGCATGCCTAGTGTAGAGAAATAATCATATATTCCACTAATCTTAATTAACATTATATGAATTGTTAATTACACCCAATATTTCGGTCCATTTGAGGATAAAATGGATTCCATTTTATCTTTGTCATTTGTCAATATGTCACATGTCACATGTTACATAAAATCGTTATGTATTTTTAACATATTAAAAATCAACGTATTAATGAAAATATGTCATATACAAAAAATTGACTTAGTAATTCACAATTACTTGTACCAAAATAATTTACCAATTATAAATTACAATAACTTGTATTTATAATAATTCATTCAATTTCAATTGTTTCCTTAAACAATAATTTCATCTAAATAGTGAAACAATTCAGGTACCTAGACCGTATCTTATTTAATCAGATTATAATGAGATACGTGAATTTACTTCCAAAACTATCCGTCAATTATTTTTAATTAACTCGTAACGTTATACGATTAATTAAATGATCAATTAAGAGTATTATCTTTTAGGTATGACCTAGGCGATCAACTGATCACCACCGTCGCACGACAGTAATGTCAAATTCTAGTCAGCCAATCATTACCGATATATGTTGACCAGTTGACAGTAAAAATACTTCCCAATTGTATTCTTTAAAATGAGACTTAAAACATGTGATCATCATGATCAACAGTTGTGATCGCATTATTGTCGGAGGACACATATTCCAACAAGCATATCCATTATAGGCTGTTCTTGCTTGATTTCTTTTATCATAGCTGCTTCTGATAAAAATAGTACACCATTCAGCTCCTCAGGCATGGTGGGACTCCCATAATTCTTTGGTTTGGGGGCAAGGGAGTCTAGGTGACTTTCTTGCCATTTTGCTTGAAACTGTAAGTGTTGTCCATGCCTTGATGAGTGGTGTTCCTGTAAAATTCCCAAGGTCTTCCTAAGAGGAGATGACACACATCCATGGGCACTACATCATACATCACTTTATCTCTGTACACCTTTCCAATGTAGAATGACATAATGCACTGCTTATCAACTCTCACCTCTGATCCTTTGTTCAACCATCTCTGCTTGTATGGGTTTGGATGGTCTTGGGTAGGTAAGCTGATCTTGATAACCAAAGTAGTGGAGGCAATATTAGTGCAGCTTCCCCCATCACGTATGATATTACAAACCCTTCCCTGGACTGTGCACCTACTTCTGAAGATTAGGGACCTTTGGTCAGCTTCCAAAGGAGCCTTGTTGGAAGGACAATCCTTTCTAAAGTGACCAAACCCTTGGCACTGGCAGCATGTTATCTTATCTCTTGTCACAACAGGATTGACTTTTAAGGTTAGAGGTGCCTTCCCTTTATCTCACGTGGGTTGGGTTGCTGGTTTAGGTGTCTTAGTGATCTTAATGATACGTGCATTTTATATAGTCTTTTTAGCCTTTTTTTGCACGTATTTCCATGTACTTCTGTACTGTTTTATATTGCATTATGCCCCGAACTGGCTACTTTGGTTCGTTTTGTCCGTTTTGTAGGAATGAACCTGAAAGTAGTGGAATCGTAACCTTTTCGTCCTGTTTTGCATGCATTTTGAGGAGACGGGAATTTCAGAGCGAGATACGGCATTGCGATGCGTAAAGGAATGGTCTACGAAGCAGTCGGCAACGAGTTGAAGCTGATTTTGGAGGAAGAATTCTCGATCGGATGCTTTTCTTAGTCGATCGAGTACTTTTATATGCAGAGGAGGTCGATCGAGTACTTTACTATGCTCGATCGAAATGCTGGATATCAGGTTTCCTCGATCGAGTAATATTTCTGCTCGATCGAGTGTTTTATATGCTGAAATCCTCGATCGAGTTGTCTCAAACTACTCGATCGAGAGGATTGGTGTTTCACGGGCCGGAATTAACCCATGTTGCTTATTTTCGTTATGGACTTTGTTATTTTTCTATTTAAGCAGCGTGTGATTAGGTCATTAAGACTACTTAACTATCTCTTAATCTCTGAACACTTGTATTACGCCATTTTCTTCTCTTAATCTTTCTCTAAACTTTTCCACTGTAAACTTTGCTTTGGGTTATTTTGCTTGGATCTCGTTGTTCTCTACACCTGAATTCTAGTGATTATAATCTCTTTCTCCTTTAATCTTAATTTCATCATTTATTGCGTTAATTACTTGTTTCTCTTGTCCTTAATTTCTGCCCTAATATGTTTATGCATTATTGTTATTGTTTTATCATGCCTTATATTAGGTATTTCATTATTATTAATATTGACAACATTAATAGCACGAGTAGCTAATTTCATTCAGGTTGGGATTAGGGGATCTTATGGTAGAATTGTGACAATGTAGCGAATATGCTAGATTATTTATTTGTGAGAATCTGTACCCATGGCAATTTAATTATAATACCGACTTAGTTGATTTCACGCTTCTAAGTTACCCTTTAATCTGGTTAAATTTATTTCTGGATCGGAATATTGGACTAAATAGACCTGCTATGAACAGTGGACTACCCTGACGAGGACGGAAGTTAAGTTAGTGGAAATCTAGGATAGAAAGTGGACCGGAAGGACCTTTCCAATATCCGTCTCACAGTAAGTTATCTAGGCTATTTGCAGTTGAGTCACTAGACTACAGTAGTGAACCGAAATCCCGACATGTTCCCTCTTTATTGATCATCTTATTTACATTTTCTTGCCTTTAGTGCTCTTTCCTTGCTACTCTTTCCCTTAAACCTTTTAGTTTAGAAAACCAAATTACAACCCCCATTTTGTGACCAAATAGACGGACTTTTTACAGATATCTTGCCTCCCTGTGGAGATCGACCCGACTTCCCTAGCTATATAGTTAGTGCCAGTTGGTTATTTTTGATAGGTATACGACTAGCCTGCCAAATTTTGGCGCCGTTGCCGGGGAGGAAATAGCCCTATCTGTTTTTGTTTCGTTTATTTTTATCCGTCTCACGGAATTTTTATTCCTAGAGACAGTTCTCATTTATCTCTTTCAGTGCTGTTTATGCCCAGGTCAGACAGGTTGGAGTTAGTTCCTGCTAATTCTGAGCCGGAGAGACTGTTCAGGCATAGACTCCGTCTGCAAAGAGAACGTCGAAAGGAAGACTTGAGTACTTTCGAGCCCGAGCTACATCATTTTCTATTTGCAGAAGACCTATCTTTAGAAGAAGACAATCTCAGTCCTGTAAACCAACCAGTAAAAATGTCGAATATTGCAAGTCATTCGGAGCCTAAAGCATCTTCTATTCCCAAGGGTTTCAACCTCCAGACCGAGGACGGTAATACATTTGATATCCGTCCGTCTTATATTAATCTGGTGGAGAGAAATCTGTATCGGGGTGTGGCGGGTGAAGACCCAAGGAAGCATATGGAGGTCTTTACCGATTACTGCTCTACTATTCCCGCTACAAAGGGAGTAACTCAAGACAAGATTAAGGAGGTTCTCTTTCCTTTTTCTTTGACTGACTCAGCGCGATAGTGCCTGACTGACTTAGACCGAACAGCTGCCGGTATTACAAATTGGGAAACTCTCGCGCTTGCTTTCTAGAAAAGATATTTCCCTCCGCAGCGCACTAATCAGCTGTGAGGAAAGATAACAAGTTTCAAGCAGGCACCTGACGAGACATTTTATGAAGCTTGGTGTCGGTTCAAGAAATTGGTGAGGTCTCTTCCTCATCACGGGTTTGATCAATGGTTTTTATGTAACCAATTTTATAATGGGTTATATGACGACCATAGAGCTATTCTGGACGCCTCATCCAATGGAAGATTTCAAAAAAAATATTGATGATGATAAGGGGTGGGGCATTACTGAGGAGATGGCGACCCATTGTGCTGAATATGGGAACCCACGGGACGGTATTCGAACAGTTCATTCAGTTGATAAGGCAGTTGTGGCTCAGCTGGAAGCCATGAATGCCCGTTTTGATGGATTGGAGCTGCAATCTGCTGGGGAGCCACAGACGGTTCATTTGCTGACTAGACAGAAAACTGTCATTTGTGAGAGATGTGGAGGACATGACGGTCATACTGCTATCGACTGTCTTACAGAGAAAGAACAGGTCCTTACTTTTCAACAATACGGGCAAGGAGGGGGTTCTTATTATAACAACCAAGGGGCTATCCATCCCAATTTGAGGTGGAAAAGTCAAAATGTGCTCAATCCCACTCCTCCACTGCAGCAGCAGCAGCCATATGTCCCTCCTCATAAGGCTTCACAAGACTTTTAAAAGCCTCCTTCCTTTCCTCCTCCCAATCAAGGTGCATCATCTTCAGGTGGGGTAAGTGAGCTATCTGAGTTGAAGACGATGTTGCGGTCGTTGATAAAGCAATGGCAGTTAAGTGACCAACAGAAAGAAGCATCCATCAAGTCACTTGAAACCCAAATTGCTCAGTTTGCCGCAAACCAGTCCACGAGGAAACAGGGTCATTTGCCGTCCCAAGCTGATAAGAATCCACATGAGACGGTGAATTTAATTAATTTGAGAAGCGGTCACTCATATGAAGGACCGAAATTACCTGTTGACAGTAGTATTTCAGACCCGAGGAAGGTTATTAATGCTGATGAACAGTTTACTGATGCTGAAAACGAGCTGACGACGAAGAAAATACTCGATCGACTAGTTTCAGGGGGTTGATCGAGTAAACTGATGAAGAAAGGACTCGATCGAGTGGAAATCTTACTCGATCGAGTGAACAGGATAATGAACAGCTTGATCGAGAAGTCCAAACCACTCGATCTAGTGATATTGCTGAGGAATCTATTCGATCGAGTTGTATTTTTGCTCGGTCGAACACTGCTGATAATGCAGACCTCGATCGAGAGCCTGCTAGTGCTCGATCGAGTGATATCTCACCAGGAAGGACTCGGTCGAGAGGTAAAAAGTCTCGATCGAGTGACAAGGAGCTTGATCCATCTGATAAGTTGGAAGAGACAAAAAAAGGGCTCGAGATACCTATTATCGTGCCCTTCCCGAGGCAATTACAGGACACGAAGGCCAATCAACAGTTCGGTAAATTTGCCGAACTCCTGAAAAGCTTACAAGTCACTGTTCCATTCGCCGAGTTGCTGACACATGTGCCCTCTTATTTAAAATTTATGAAAGAAATTTTATCACGTAAGAGGCATATTAATGATCATGAGACGATAGCTTTGACCGAGGTAGGGACTGCCCTAGTTCAAAATAAGTTACCTCCTAAACAGTCAGACCCGGGTAGTTTCTCAATTCCATGTCATATAGGTACCCATTTGATTGATAACGCACTATGCGATTTTGGTGCTAGCGTGAGCGTCTTACCTTTGTCTCTTGCTAAGAGACTTAGTTTGACCAAATTTAATTGCACGAACATGACTGTACAGATGGTCGGCCGTAGTATATCACGGCCGTTAGGTGTCATTGAGGACATATCTGTTAAAATCGGGAGATTCTTTATTCCCGTTGATTTTGTAATGCTTGATATCCCCGAGGATACTCACACCCCTATTATTTTAAGGAGACCATTTTTATTTACTGCTCGTGCAGTGATAGATGTCGGGGGCAATACATTAACATTTCAGGTAGGAGATGAGGAATTAATTTTCCATTAATCTAAGTCTCAAAGGGCTCCCATGCAAGCTCAACCTTGCAATGCCCTTTCCTCTACTGACCCTCATATTGACACTGCAGATGAAAATTTGGAATTTTGTGCTGCTATTGTGACCCCTCCGCCTCAGTTTGAGAGCAAAAAGGAGGAGAATTCGTCTATTTTCTTGCTGCAGGTACAAATGAAAAAGATGCAGGAGTTGTCAAAGGTCCTTGTGCAATTAAAATCAATCAAATTGGGGGTGACAACGTCAAAGCTGGTGAGAAAGAAAAAGGGACGAGATAAGTTATTGGGTACGTGGACGTCAAATATTCTCCTACAACTGGTTCAAATTCAAGCTCGTGGAGAATGAAGAGGACGGTTAATGATGCTGAAGGGACGTCCTCCAGTCAGAAGCTCTCCATGAGGCTACTGAATTGTCTTGAGAAATGAGCGGGGAATGCCCCGTGTAACAATTTGGAGGATTTACACGAAGATAATCACTCGATCGAGTACTTTTGTACTCGATCGAGAGGAATTTACAAGAAAGAACTCGATCGAAAGGTTTGAAAGAGCTCGATCGAGACAGCAAAAATAGGGAGTACTCGATCGTGTATAATTTAACTCGATCGAGAGGAATGAAGACCAGAATCCTCGATCGAGGGATTTAAAATCACTCGATCGAGTGAGGTTGAAAATCCCGCGTAGGAAGTGTCTCTTAAACTCTCTATTTTTCATTCTTTCTTATTTCTCTTTCATTTCTTCGTCCCTTATTGCGAAAAAGCTCCCAAATCACCATTAGTTCTTGCCTATTGCCAAATCAAACACCTGTAATATTTTCCTTGCTAATTACTCGACATTTGCCCCTGATTTACCCTTTGATTCTTGTTCGTTTGCACGGTCAATTTGGGCATTTAGGGTTTGCGGTTTTTGTTCGAAAAATTGCCTAATTTGCATCGTCCTTTGTTGATTAATTGCTTCTTTGAAGGTTTCTTATTATCAAGTAAGTATTTCCTTTACTTCATTGTTGTTTAATTGCATTAATTTTACCATTTATGAAGTGATTTGGGAAATTAGGGTTTAGGGTTTATGCTAGTCGAATTTTTTGACTGAAATTGGGATTTTCTATTCAATTTGCTTCAATTGATGATTGTTTCCCTTTACCTCATCGCTGTTTACCCCTTTTTTTCGAAATTTTCGAGGTGAAATTGGGAACTAAGTTGCTTAATAGTCGAAAATTCCGACTGTTTTGGGGATTTTCCGGTGTTTCATTGTTAATTGTTTACCCTTTCCCTTTCCTGACTTGATTAGGATGGACAGTAGCTCAATGTCCTCTTCCAGTTCGACTGTTAGTCCGTCCTTGACTGAGACGGTGGTCTCTGCTGCTACTACCGTATCCACACCTGTTAGTACCATAGCTGCTACTCCTTTTTTTCCTTGTTACTGCTGCTGGTACCGTTGTTACTGCTGTTAGCCCCGTCTCAGCTTCTACCTCCGTCACAGCCACTGCTGCTAGCTCTTCTTCCTCTGTGTCGGGCTCTGCTGCTTCTTCTGTTGCAGCTACAGCTAGTACCTCAGGTACGGTGACCACCCCTGCTGCGTGGTCACCTGCAGTCACAGCTGCTTACGAGGTGGCTCTAGTACCTCGCACAGTCGGAGGACGGTCTTCTACTTCAGGTTCTAGAGGTCGGGGTCGTGCACGAGTTACACCTGTTGCTAGCCGTTCTTCTGGCCGTGTTACTATCCGAGGGGACGATAGCCTCGACTCGCACCCCGAGTACCCCCAGATAATTTCTGTTAACGGTATTCATCGTACTAGATTTTATCGTTTGATTGACTGTGACTTTCTCCCTACTAGTTTCTTATGCCGTTCGTCACTTAAGAGGCTTGGTATTTATGAGTCGGTGTGTGAGATTTTGAGGGGTACAGGGATGGCTGGACTTGTGACCATGAGTGCCTACACCTTCAGGGAGCTGACCCTTGAGTTTTTCAGCTCCTTTACCTTTTCCTCCGGGGCACACGACGCTGCCCCTACTTGTGCTTCCGTGTATTTCCGGTTGTTTAACCGGACTGTTTCTTTGACTTTGGAGGAGTTTGGTACTAGACTTAGCCTTTCCTTTTCGGGGGCCACTGTCGCCCCTAGGAAGGTCATCCGACAGCTTTGGCGGACATTGGCACAGACTACCTACGAGGAGCGACAGCTCGCTCAGGTCCACCTTCCCCCTGCCCGTTACTTCCTCCATCTGATGGGAAGTACTATTTTTGGCCGAAAGGAGCCAAACAACGTGACTAACACTGAGCTTTCCGTTCTGGGCGGGTACCTGAACATTGACAGCGAGGGCCCCTTTGCCCTCAACATTGCTTACCTGAACATTGACAGCGAGGACCCTTTTCCCTCAACATTGCTTACCTGACTGCCCAGTACTTTCAGTCTCAGGGGAGAAGGCCACGTGCACCATTGTCTGCGGTGGCATAGCCACCTTTCTTGCCCATTCTCTCCTCCCTGCCTTCCCTCGTGACCTACTGTACATACATAGAGATAGATAGCTGGACCTAGCATCTATGTTTTCCATGACTTGGCTGACTTCAGACTACCGGACTTGGAAGATTAGTCGTTCCTTGTCCGAGAACCTTCCTTGCACCACCCTTCCTCGCCTCGTCCCTTTGCCCACTGTTGCACAGGGCATCTTACCACCACCGTTACCCAAGTACCACCTACCACTCCGACCACCTCCTACTTTAGCCGCTTCTAGGAAGCGGCGTAGACCTGAGACCGGAGAGGGATCCACACCTTCCACGGGTGGCCAGACTTCCGCGGTTACTCCTACCCCGATCCCTACTCCTACTCCTGCGCCAGACCAGACACAAACACAGCCGGTCTTTCCGGCTAATTTTGTACCTCCTCCACCCTTTGAGGTGTCCGCGGTCATGGACCAAGGGCGCCGTGACAGTTTCTTGGTTGAACTTGTAGAGAGACATGCTCGTATGGAGAGGGACATAACTCTTGCTATGTTTCCTTTATACGAGTATCACATGAGGCGACACTGTCCCATTCCAGAGGGTTGGCCACACCCGTCCTTCTACCGGTACCCAGCTGAGGGGTACCCGGAGTCAGCTAGTGAGGAGGAGGAGGATGAGGACCCAGCAGTGGCAGCAGCGAGAGCTCAGGATGAGCAGAGGAGGAGGATAGAGTAGGAGGTGGACCCGGACTACACTGTGACGGTGGAGGACGTGACAGAGGAGGCTGACGAGTAGCTACTGGTCTACTCACTTCCCCAGTTTTCTGGCTGGTTTGGGGAAGTTCGTGTTTTGTATGTTAATTCTCGCTCTTTTATTTTCTTTTGTCTCCTTGTTATTTTATTGTTTTTAATCCTTTATTGGCTGTATATTCCCGTTCCCCTGTATATATCTGCTGGTGTATGCTGGAGGAAAACGAGGGCGTTGTCCGTTTTGGTTTGGGAAGGGTAATGCATCCTTTGAGTCTGCATTTGCATTTCTTTTGCATTCACGTTTCTATTTTTCAGCTTGCATTGTTTCTTTTATTTCATAAAATTCAAAAACTCCAAAAAAATTAGAAAATTAAAAAAATTAAAAAAGATATTCACGTTTATTTTTGCATATAGGTTGAGTCGGAACGGTTGATTTCCGTGATGATATTGCACTTTAACTTGTCATTTTACTTGAGCCTTGCACTTTCATTGACGGTTATTAGCTATGTCTTACGCATAACCTACGAGTTTTTGTTCAAACTTAGCTTACTATTTAGACTTGGCCTGATAAATTGGCAACCTACTTACAATTTCTGAGATTTAGAGCCTTATAACTGGCGACATTCATGACCGGTTTACATAGGAATTGAGAGTAGTACTCCTTGCATAGCATGTTAATTATTTTTGCACTTTTATGACATTCGATTTCTTATCAAATGCATGCATTCGGGTTTGTGGTCGGTGTCACATGCAGGGAGGTGCTTTCAAATTTTCCCTTTTCTTACATTTTTCACCCATTTAGCTCCACTTAAGCCAAATTTAGCCTTTTTGACCCATTAGCTACATCCAAAACTGAGCCTACCTAGTCAAGCTAGTTTAGTATGTCTTGTGTGGTATGTTTTTCCGTCTGCGGTTTGGCCTGTTTTCATTATTGGAGTTGGTGGAAATGAAGGAAGGAGAGAATGAAATGAAAAAAAAAAGAGAAACTGAAAAAAAAGAAGGAAAAAACGTGAGAAAAAAGAAAACAAAAAGATGAAAAAAAAAAATGAAACTCACGTATTGACAGTGAAAGAAAAAGAAGAAAAAAATCAGAAGTTTTTGATTTTGAGTTGGTTATTTTTGAGATAGTGTATTTGGATGGTGAGTTGTGTGCCGAATGAAGGGCACTTGTGTTTATTTTTCAGTCAGTGGAGATTCGGACGGTGTTATATGGTCCTGTTTAGGAACTAGCTTGACGCTTTTACCTCCACATTTCCATAATTTATTTGCCTTTTCTCACCTGAACCTCACTATTCCTATACTTGTGACACCCCCATACTCCAAGTGCCTTACCAGGACCACTTAAGGCATGGAAGTGCTACCATCTCGGTTACCCGAGGCAATGATAATCATAAGACAATAAAGAAACGTACTTTAAAAGTAAATATAATTTAGTTGATTACATGTCTCAAACAAAACTGTTAAATGAAATACAAAGCACTCAAACGGTCCACTGATAAAACTATCAAAGCTACTAGACATCGTCTGACATAGCAGAAGACTTCTAACTGCCACGTGATGACTCATCCCAGCTATCCCATGCGCATCAATCATACCTGCTCAATAACTGCTCACCACCCCCGAATGGATCACCACAGTTTTTAAAACATTTAGACGGGGTCAGTACTAATTACACAAAAACAATGCCACAATGAAACAAGTACATAAACAGTTCAAACAGCTCAACACAACCCCAGTCTCCATTTCCAATCTACACACAACTGACTACACACTAAAGTGTGTAGCCCTGCTAGAGTACCCATCGCAACAGGTTACTCCTCGCCGCCAGTGGGGGACCGCAGCCGTTCCCACCTAAGCCCCGCTCATCTTCATCGAGCGATAAACCCATGTTCCTTAATGTGCACATCCCTCCTGTGGCGGGTTCCACAGGAGGCGAATCAAGGGCATGAAGCCACTCCCGCAAGTGACTCCACTCAGCCAGGGACGCACCCTGAAGAACATAGACAGATAAACAGTAATCACAATACAACCTCAACAACCGTCTGAAATAATCAACAATATGAAATCACAACCGTCTAAATCAATCAACAATATGAAATCACAACCGTCTGAATCAATCAACAATCACTAACTACAGCACAATCACCATACACATCATGTAATTAATACTGAGTAGGGAAACCCTACCTGGAATGCAATACAGTCAGACGATCTCAACATCTGTTATAAAAAAGCCTCCTCTACGATTCCTCCTCCTAACATAACATCACATATATCACTAACCACACAAAACTAACACAAATCCCCAATTCCCAAAATTAGGGTTTAACAAGACTTAATTAAATATAACAAATTCGGTACGTAGATCTTACCCTCGACGCAAGGATCACAAAGATGTGAAGAAAGATGAATTCCGACCTTCCAAGCTCCGGGATTTGTCAATAATGCGACGAATGCGAAGTACGTAGGTTGAAATCTCTTCTTCAAAGTAATTATGTTTGTAAAAGCGTATTATGAAAGTGACGGAAGTGTTTATATACTAATTCACATTATTAACAAAACCCGAAAAAACATTACCCGTAAACCGGGCTACTCGATCGAGTAACTGGCGTACTCGATCGAGTGCCGCCTACTCGATCGAGTACCAAGGCTACTCGATCGAGTACCCTACAGGTCAGAAACTATTTTAAATTGGAAAACACCCTTACTCGACAGAGTAAGGCCCACTCGATAGAGGACCCAGAGACTCATAAAATCGTAGTATTACAGTCTTCCCTCCTTAAAAAGAACTTCATCCCCGAAGTTCAACCCATACATAAAAACAAATATACTAACTCGGTCAAGACGCAACAAAGCTACTAAGAACTCAAAACAAAACCCCAACTTATAAAACATGAAACCATGAACTCTTAACACCAACTCCACCAACTATTCCTACCTCCACACATCGCTCACGATGTCTTATCAACTACATCATAAGCTCTCCCGACACTAACTCCATACACTACCAACTACCATCCACTAACGCTGCTAGCTCCATAATATATCATCCACTACCAAATCCAATATCAAGACACTCATAGACATCAAACGGAATGTTACATTCTACCACCCTTAAAAGGAACTTCGTCCTCGAAGTTTACTCACACTCATAACCTCATCATCCAACTGTCAACACTAGTGAAATATTCTCACACTCCTAAACATCACACTACTACAAGCACGACCATGGCCTTTTAACAACATCAACCACAATATACAACTTCATTCTTTATGCTACACCAACACTCTACTTAGAATTATACTACGACATGCACAATCATCAAACTCTCTTTTATTGCATCCTACTCCTCTTAAGATAAATGTTACGTCCTCGTAACTCACTAATACTATATCCTTAGTTATATCTTCTCATTATTCTCATCACCATCATATGTCATAGATAACCGCCTATAATCTAAACACTCGCTAATCATATATCCAAGGTTCTCTTACTTAAACATTTCTCATCCCTCAATTCATTCGGTACACCACCTAACCTATACCACAAAATCCTTAGCTTAACCAAAACTTCACTTGTTCCCTATTACCGCCAAGACGACATAATCCTCTATACGTGCACCATTTCCATACTCATGACTCACGATCCACAATTATTACGCACACTCTCACTAGACCCTCAAGTTCTTTTCTTTCATTACCGCAAAACTCATACATAACCTAACATGACACTAATTCCCAACACCCTACACTCACTGTCTCAACGAAAGATTATGAACCACCTGCAGCTTTCAGATCATTACCGCACCTGCCATGACTATGTGCACCTATGCCTCATCTACAACAAGATCAAATGTATTGTAACAACTTCTGACAACTGTGTCCCATCAACGGAATATCACTATACCATGACAACAACGAAAACATATACAACTCTCTTTCATATCATATGCTACCCTCATTCCCAAACAAGTAAGAAACATCAACAAACAAAACAACAGTCTATATATGTCTAACCAAAACTCACAAGGAACAACAGCAAACAAAACAACAATCTATGTATAACTGTTATGTACTTTCGAAAACTCGTATCATAAACATCTCGCCTACTCCACCACAACCGGTGACGGCATCACAACAACGCCACCAACAGCCACACCGCAGTGCGAAAATACCCGCATCACAACACTACGTACCGTGCCCGGATCACCACTCAAGGCACAACAACCACATCGATAGACATCACGCCTACATACAATTCCATAAACACTGACTCGGAAATAACTTTTCGGACAAGAAAACTTACTCAAATCCACTTTACTAAATCACAACGTAACATATTATATGAATAAATGGATAAGCACCTCATGAACATCATTCCTAACATTTCACGGAATACACATGTATTATAAATACACATACAATTATAACTAACCATGCCAGATCAATCAAATTATTACCTTTTTTTTTTAAATTTTTTTTATCTCATTCAATTAGGTTACCGTACTCAACATATAGAAAATTCAGATAACAACTTTATAATTATCACACAATACCACTTCTTGTGAGGTCAAAACCTCACACAAACATTTATACACATCATAGACCCGTAATCACATCCAACTAGTCAATCCTGATCACGTAAGTTACCACATGATAAAAGTTACCTCTCACCCGAGCTTAACTCGTATACCCCTCATAACATATTCCCCCATTCGCATATCCATCACCCCCTGCCAATTGTAACCATACCATTAATACTCAACTACTAACAACCGCCTCATATAACCACATCTTATACTCTCTCACAACCATACATATCAATCTGGTCTCTACAAAATCAACCTCTTTAGAATTGCTACCTTTCTAATATACCATCACCCTTAACCACTAGTCACAAACCATAACACTACCACTGTCCGGACATCAAACCTCTTACACTCATCTCTAAACATCACAATTTCTTTCCTATCTTTGGTTAACATCCCAAATAACGAACATCGAATCCATCAACAAAATTACCTCAACATTCTTCCCAATACTATCCTTAATTGTATCATCATCTAACTCTCCACCAAAAATCTCGTATCGTGCAAATACTCCACAAACTTCCTACTCCGTTAATTCCTCGAAACTCATGATTAATCATGTTCTCCTAAAACTTCTGTATAACCATTAACTTACTTACTCTTGATAGTATCATACATCTCGATGATTCCTTACTTTTATGTCACATAACTCCGGTGAACATTTTTCTCAGCTTACTTTTATCCTTCTTTTCTTTTTATACTCAACAATACCATTTAATAGCTCAACTCCTTATTACTTCTACCTAACTCTTTAGTGCTCCAATTACTTTCTCATCGCTCCAAAACTAAAATCCCATTATTTTATATCGATATCATCTCACTCTTTCTTACCATGGATCTTCTCTTATTATGCTATCACTCACACTTGCCACTAATCTATCCATAAAATCAATGTTCACTGTTCAAACAATTGTATCTCCTTTGTACCTCTCTAGAAATCAGAATTCATTTCATACCGTTAATTGCCTAATGAAATCACACAGTAGTTTCATCTCTTAATAAACCAAATCTCCCAAATTCACTCACTGTGTACAAATCTACCTCGCGACATGTCTCCATAAAGTTCACTATATACCACTCTTCTCAACCCCTTTAAAACGAACTTTCACTACATATATCCTTAACCCACACGACTCCTAACCATCTCCCTCCATAATTCTTTACACATCTCAAGCTGCCACTATCCACATCCTTACTTTCAATCTTTTTTATTCACATGTTCCTTAGACTCACATCATCCCTTGCCCATATTCACTTGCTTTTACGTTACTCAACACACAATCATATCACTCATCTCATCTCAGAAAACATGCTCTATGTCTCAATTAAGCCATAACGATCTTCCTTTTCTTTTTCCATTATCTATCACACCCACATATAACTCATGTCCTCCCACCGAACTCATACTCACCACAGGTGCCACTCCTTACATCATAAGATTGGGTAACTTACGCATCAGGCTCAACATACATATAGAACAATGCATAAAGAAGCAAAATAACACCTTTGAATTAAACATAATATGCAACGAAGTCAAAAGATAAGCATATGACCCAAAATAGGGGACACTAGATCGAGTACAGGCCACTCGATGGAGTAAGTGACTTACTCGATCGAGTAGGTTAAAGTCAGAGACGTATATAAAAATTACCAGGGCTACTCGATAGAGTAAGGGGTACTAGATCGAGTACCAAGGTGCACTCGATCGAGTGAGGGCCACTCGATCGAGTACCCTACGCATTTCTCAGCACTGTCCAGTTTTCGTAAAACGGTCATAACTCACTCCTTTCTTGGTCGTTTTGGGCGTGTGACCCATCGTTAAAATCGTAAAAGAACACGATATCACCTCCAATTGGAATCACATTCAAATCCTTTATACATCTCAAGTTATAACAGTTTAAAGACAACCTCTTTATAATTGAAAAACACAACTACTTGATTTTACTTCCAAACAACTTAAACGACAACAAGGTAAACAAAAACAACCCAATACTCATAAAACCAGTAGTCCCAATCACATGTTACTATTTTCGAAAGCAAAGAAACAACATTCATCATGCACATAATTTATTTAACTTGCCAATCATGACTTACCCACATGCTTTTATTCTATCACTTTTCATAAACAAAATCACAAATACATGACATCAAGTCCCCTATTCACATGTTACTAGCATAACAACATTATAAAATAACTTCCATTATATCACATGCTTAATCATAAATCATATTATCATACAACGATTATTCATCTTTTACCACTAATTCATCCATCATGCCACATATCTATCCACCATATTCGTTCAACATATTCACCCAACTCATGTTCAATTCACACTCCCAACTTTCTATACTCTTACTCAAAACGACTACAACAACATATATACTTACGCATCGCTTTATATATATAAACAAAATACTTTTCCTTTCATAATTATAACATGCCAAATTATATGTATCAATCATTATACTTTCATGCTTTACAATCAACCAACATACAATTCACGTCATCATCACCTTTCAACTCAGATCTCCCATCCTCCACATGCATGCATGCATCCATCAATTCATACAACATACTACTATATAGATACACAAAGCACACAATAAGCACATAACGATCCCGACACATATCCCATGGTGACCGGTTCAAAATTGTAGGGCGAGTTCACGACTTTAGGACGTCTCCCAAGTCTTTGCATTAGCTCTTACAACTTCTACCCCGGGTTCATTTTATTTGACTCCCTATGTTCATTGGATTCATTGGTGACAGGTTTCAGGATCGTCGCTCTGATACCATTTTGTGACACCCCCATACTCCAAGTGCCTTACCAGGACCACTTAAGGCATGGAAGTGCTACCATCTCGGTTACCCGAGGCAATGATAATCATAAGACAATAAAGAAACGTACTTTAAAAGTAAATATAATTTAATTGATTACATGTCTCAAACAAAACTGTTAAATGAAATACAAAGTACTCAAACGGTCCACTGATAAAACTATCAAACCTACTAGACATCGTCTGATACAGCGGAAGACTTCTAACTGCCACGTGATGACTCATCCCAGCTATCCCATGCGCATCAATCATACCTGCTCAATAACTGCTCACCACCCCCGAATGGATAACCACAGTTTTTAAAACATTTAGACGAGGTCAGTACTAATTACACAAAAACATTGCCACAATGAAACAAGTACACAAACAGTTCAAACAGCTCAACACAACCCAGTCTCCATCTCCAATCTCCACACAACTGACTACACACTAAATTGTATAGCCCTGCCAGAGTACCCATCGCAACAGGTTACTCCTCGCCGCCAGTGGGGGACCACAGCCGTTCCCACCTAAGCCCCACTCATCTCCATCGAGCGATAAACCCATGTTCATTAATGTGCACATCCCTCCTATGGCGGGTTCCACAGGAGGCGAATCAAGGGCGTGAAGCCACTCTCGCAAGTGACTCCACTTAGCCAGCGACGCACCCCGAAGAACACAGACAGATAAACAGTAATCACAATACAACCTCAACAACCGTCTGAAACAATCAACAATATGAAATCACAACCGTCTGAATCAATCAACAATATGAAATCACAACTGTCTGAATCAATCAACAATCACTAACTACAGCACAATCACCGTACACATCATGTAATTAATACCGAGTAGGGAAACCTTACCTGGAATGCAATACTGTCAGACGATCTCAACAGCTGTTATCAAAAAGCCTCCTCTACGAATCCTCCTCCTAACATAACATCAGATATATCACTAACCACACAAAACTAACACAAATCCCAAATTCCGAAAATTAGGGTTTAACAAGACTTAATTAAATATAACAAATTCGGTACGTAGATCTTACCCTCGACGCAAGGATCACAAAGATGTAAAGAAAGATGAATTCTGACCTTCCATGCTCCGGGATTTGTCAATAATACGACGAATGCGAAGTACGTAGGTTGAAATCTCTTCTTCAAAGTAATTAGGTTTGTAAAAGCGTATTATGAAAGTGACGGAAGTGTTTATATACTAATTCGCATTATTAACAAAACCCGACAAAATATTACCCGTAAAACGGGCTACTCGATCGAGTAACTGACATAGTCGATCGAGTGCCGCATACTCGATCGAGTACCAAGGCTACTCGATCGAGTACCCTACAGGTCAGAAACTATTTTAAATTGCAAAACACCCTTACTCGACAGAGTAAGGCCCACTCGATAGAGTACCCAGAGACTCATAAAACCGTAGTATTACAATACTATTTGTAAGCCCTCGGCTGTGACGGACATTGTTGGTTGGAATGTGTGCATTAGTACTCGAATCGTCTTTCATTTTTGTTGCATGCATGCTATGTCGGTCGCAGTTTAGGTGACTGACTGTTTCTCTTTCTCTCTTATACATATATTATTCACCCTTTGCTTCACGAGAGAATAGTGACCACGTGAGAGTCCGATTTTGTTGGTCTTGCAAGGTCGATAGGTTGGCTTTATTTCTGAACAACTTAGAACTCGTTTGCGTATTGACTGCTGTAGCTGTAACCGTTGATTTTTGTTGCATTAAATTGGTTCAAGTAGACAAGTTATAGCTAGCTCTGAGTTTTCATTTCCATTCCATTAGTTGCATTTAGTTTCTCGAGGACAAGTAAAGGTTCGGTTTGGGGAGATTTGATACGTGCATTTTATATAGTCTTTTAGCCTATTTTTGCACGTATTTCCATGTACTTTTATACTGTTTTATATTGCATTATGCCCCGAGATCGCTACTTTGGTTCGTTTTGTCCGTTTTGTAGGAATGAACCTGAAAGTAGTGGAATCGTACCCTTTTCGTCCTGTTTTGCATGCATTTTGAGCAGACGGGAATTTCAGAGCGAGATACTGCATTGGGATGCGTGAAGGAATGGTCTACGAAGCAGTCGGTAATGAGTTGAAGCTGATTTTGGAGGAAGAATACTCGATCGGATGCTTTTCTTAGTCGATCGAGTGCTTTTATATGCTGAGGAGGTCGATCGAGTAATTTATTGTCCTCGATCGAAATGATGGATATCAGGTTTCCTCGATCGAGTAACATTTCTGCTCGATCGAGTGTTTTATATGCTGAAGTCCTCGATCGAGTTGTCACAAACTACTCGATCGAGAGGATTGGTGTTTCACGGGCCTTAATTAACCCGTGTTGCTTATTTTTGTTATGAACTTTGTTATTTTTCTATTTAAGCAGCGTGTGATTATGTCATTAGGACTACTTAACTATCTCATAATCTCTGAACACTTGTATTACGCCACTTTCTTCTCTTAATCGTTCTCTAAACTTTTCCACTGTAAACTTTGCTTTGGGTTATTTTGCTTGGATCCCGTTGTTCTCTACGCCGGAATTCTAGTGATTGTAATCTCTTTCTCCTTTAATCTTAATTTCATCATTTATTGCGTTAATTACTTGTTTCTCTTGTCCTTAATTTCTGCCCTAATTTGTTTATGCATTATTGTTATTGTTTTATCATGCCTTATATTAGTTATTTCATTATTATTAATATTGACAATATTAATAGCATGATCAGTAACTAATTTCATTCATGTTGGGCTTAGGGGATCTATGGTAGAATTGTGACGATATAGCGAATATGCTAGATGATTTATTTGTGAGAATCTGTACCCATAGCAATTTAATTATAATACCGACTTAATTGAGTGCACGCTTCTAAGTTACCCTTTAATCTGGTTAAATTTATTCCTGGATCGGAAGATTGGACTAAATAGACCTGCTATGAACAGTGGACTATCATGACGAGGATGGAAGTTAAGTTAGTGGAAATCTAGGATAAAAAGTGGACCGGAACGACCTTTCCAATATCCCTCTCACATTAAGTTATCTAGGCTATTTGTAGTTGAGTCACTAGACTACCGTAGTGAACCGAAATCCCGACATGTTCCCTCTTTATTGATCATCTTATTTAAATTTTCTTGCCTTTACTGCGCTTTCCTTGCTACTCTTTCGCTTAAGCCTTTTAGTTTAGAAAACCAAATTACAACCCCCATTTTGTGACCAAATAGACGGACCTTTTACAGATATCTTGCCTCCCCGTGGAGATCGACTCGACTTCCCTAGCTATATAGTTAGTGCCAATTGGTTATTTTTGGTAGGTATACAACCAGCCTGTCACTTAACAGCAGTATAAGGTTTGAATATTGGTCTTGTGGGGAGTTTGGGTGTCAAAGGTTTCACCATTCCCAGTTTCTCAACTCTTCAGGCCAGGTTGACTGCCTCATCAAATGACCACGCCTGCTGCATTCTTACCCTACTAGCAATATTAGTATCTAGACTCTCAACAAACCTAGCAATCTTTTGCTCAGGTTTTCAGTGACCTCACATTGCAGGGTTAGATGTTTAAAGCTCCTAAGATAGGTCTCAACAGTTTGTTGGTCTTGCCTTAACTGAGTCAGCTTGATAAAAATGTCCTGGGTATAGTCTTTGGATATGAACTTCTCCTTCAATTTCTTTTTCAATTTAAGCCAAGATCTAATTGGTTCCTTTCCATCACTAATTCTCTGGTGTTTCATACTCTCATACTATAGAGAAGCATACCCTTTAAATTTTAAAATGGAAACCTTAAAGGATTTCCTATGATTGTACTCTTTAAATTCAAAAATCCTTAAAGGTACATAAATTAGGGTTTACTAAGGATTTCATATGGTTTTGCCCTTTTCAGGGCGAACTACTATATGAATGACTTGAAAAATAGTCCTCATGAGCTACACTCCCTTCTCGCACAGACCGAGAAGGATATGAAATTGAGTGGAAGCGTGAAGCAGGATGTTCTCACGATTTACAACAAAGGTAAAGGTAAGGGCAAGGCTCATGGCGACCTAGCTGTAGGTAAGCCAAAGTTCAAGAAGCCAGGAAACGGTAAGAGTGCGCCTGGTGAGACTAGTGGCTCACAGGGCAAGACAAAGAGCAAGGGCGGTGACATTGAGTGCCACCATTGTCACAAGACTGGACATTGGAGGAGGAACTGTCCCGTGTACCGTGAGGACATAAAAGCAGGCCGCGTCATTCCTGTTGGTATGTCATCTTATATTCATATGATAGAGATTAACCATGCAAGTTTCAGAACTTGGGTACTATATACTGGTTGTGGTTCTCATCTGTGTAATAATTTGCAGGGCCTAAAGAACATCACACCTCTCGAAAAGGGTGATGTGGACTTGCGAGTCGGGAATGGAGCACCAGTTGCTGCAGTCTCGAAGGGAACATATGTAATCCAACTCCCTAGTGGTTTTGAGTTATTTTATATAACTGTTACTATGTACCCAGTTTGTCTAAGAATATTATTTCTGTTTCCGTACTTGCTAAAGACGGTTTTGCATTTTCAATAAAGGATAATAGCTGTATTTTCTCTTTTAATGAAATGATTTATGGCAAAGCAGTTTCCATGAATGGAATTTACATCTTAGATCAAACCACGGAAATATTACACATGAATAATAAGAAATTAAAGGTTGGTGACAAAGATCAAACCTATCTATGGCAGTGTCGAATGGGACACATAAATGAGAAATGCGTGAAGAAACTCGTCGATGATGGGACTATTCCCGCATTCGATTTTTCTACATATGGCACGTGTGAATCATGTCTCATTGGCAAGATGACTCGAATTTCCTTCAAAGGTGTTGGAATGCGCGCTAGTGACCTATTAGGACTCGTACATACGGACGTATGTGGACCTATGTCAATTACCGCAAGAGATGGCTATAGATATTTTATCACTTTCACGGACGACTTGAGTAGATACGGATACGTCTACTTAATGAAGCATAAAAGTGAGTCCTTTGAGAAATTCAAGGAATACCAGAATAGGGTACAAAACCAACTGGGTAGAAAGGTTAAAGCACTCCGTTCAGATCGGGGTGGCGAATATCTTTCAAATGAGTTTGATCAACACCTGAAAGATTGTGGAATCATTTTGCAGTTAACTCCACCTAGAACACCTCAATTGAATGGTGTGTCCAAACGGAGAAATCGAACCTTACTTGATATGGTTCGATCCATGATGAGTCACACGGTAGTGCCTGATTCATTATGGGGTTATGCTCATTTGTCAGCTGCTCTTATACTTAACTGAAGTCCGTCTAAAGCTGTCGACAAGACTCCATATGAAATGTGGAAGGGAACGGTCCCTAACTTGTCCTTTATTCGGGTTTGGGGCTGCGAGGCTTATGTCAAGTGGAGACACGAGGATAAGCTCGGCCCGCGATCGGTCAAGACATTTTATAGGTTATCCAAAAGGAACATTTGGTCATTACTTCTATTCGCCTACCGAACATCGAGTTTTTGTTGCGGCTAGTGCGACGTTCTTAGAAAAAGAATTTCTCGAGAACAAGACGAGTAATAGAACCTTCGAACTGTCGGAGATTCCAGAACCAACGACCGAGGAACGGATGGAGGAAGTGGTTCCTCCAACTGATGATACGGTTAATATTCCTGAGGAACCTAGGAGGTCGGGTAGAGACTCTCATCCTCCGGACAGATACATTGGTATGGTCGAGAAGAATGACGTTTTACTTCTAGAAAGTAATGAACCCGCACCCTATAAAGGTGCTATGGCCTGTTCCGACTCAAAGCTATGGCTTGAAGCCATGCAATCCGAGATGGACTCCATGTATGAGAATAACGTATGGGATCTAGTTGATTTACCTAATAAGGTAAAACCTCTACAGTGCAAATGACTTTACAAAATAAAGCGTTCTGTAGACGCGCAACCAGATATCTATAAGGCACGACTTGTGGCAAAAGGTTTCACTCAAGTGCACGGATTGCATTATGATGAGATTTTTGCACCTGTAGTCATGATACGTTCCATTCGGATAATCTTAGCGATTGCCGCATTTCATGATTATGAAATTTGGCAAATGGATGTGAAAACTGCATTCTTAAACGGTTATTTGGAGGAAGAGTTGTACATGGTGCAACCCGAAGGTTTCATAGATCCTGAACATCCTAAGAAAGTATGCAAGCTTAAGCGTTCCATTTATGGACTTAAGCAAGCTTCTCAGAGTTGGAATCATCGTTTCGACCAAGTGATCAAAGAGTATGATTTCACTCGATCGGTCGAGGATCCATGCTCATATATCAAGTCGAGAGGGAGCAAGATTGTATTCTTGATATTGTATGTCGATGACATACTCTTGATTGGGAATGACATTCCTCTCCCATATTCGGTTAAAGAATGGTTGAAGAACCATTTCCAGATGAAAGATCTGGGTGAGGCACAGCGCATTTTGGGAATCCGTATCTACCGAGATAGATCACGACGGACGTTATCACTTAGTCAGGAGTCTTATTTGGATAAGATTCTTGATAGGTTCAGCATGACCAACTCCAAGATGGGGAACCTTCCAATGACGTGTGGGATGCAGTTGAAAAAGTCTCAAGTCACCCACGACGCCTGAAGGGGTTGAACGCATGAATCGTGTTCCTTATGCATCAGCTATAGGACCAATCATGTATGCCATGATATGCACACGTCCAGACGTGGCACATGCATTGAGTATGACGAGTCGGTACCAAAATAATCCAGGTACCTACGGAGGACTAAGGATTGGGTATTGACTTATGGAGGAGATACTAAGCTATGCACAACCGGTTACGCAGATGCTAGCTTCCAAACGGATCTCGATCTGTTCGTCTTCACTCTTAGTGTGTTGTAGCGATTCTACTACTTTGAATCGTTGAATTATGATAAGCATGTAGGGCACGTCATTTCCATGGGAATTAAACGTGTTCCCGAGTTGTAGTACTTGATTATGGATTTGATACATTATCTTTTTCATATACTATTTATAACTTCATCGTTTTATTATAATATTTTGTTTTTCATGTGGATTGTCTTCGACAACATTGAACGCCACAAAGTGAATCAATTACATTATATTTGTTTTGGTCCGTAATCGCCAATGTGAGCCGATAACTCCGGCTATTATATTGTGCAGTCGATTGATGGTGGGTTCAACGAGCCATAAGTCAAACGGTTGACTGATCGATCACCGATGCGAGATTATAACGATACCTCGTAGGACAACTTTTTGTGACAACGTAATGGAGTCCTAAATGTTTAAATAACATTCGGTGCCAGGTCGTGGATAGGACATCCATTGTGTTCCTAGAGTCGATTCTTTTGACTATCGATCGTCTCTTGAGATTAAGGCGCTTTTGGGTGACTTTGGTTTCTTTGTCACGATCTGTGAATCGAGGCTAAGTAGATTTTTTCTGGGTCATTTCATACTGTGCTTACATTTACAGGTTTCGAGTTGAGGAAAATATCCAATACTTATCAGGTATAGTTATTTCTCAGGGCCACTCGAGGAGTTGTAACTGAGATGCATGGCCATGCTCGAATGATGATTCGTTTATCAGTTAAGTTACTCTCTAGTTGGGAAAACCACTCTTGATATTGATCGCTTGTAAAATACGACCTTTGTGAATACGGATTTGCATATTGTTTTACATTGAGTGGGAGAAATTTTAGGATATGAGAATCGGTTGTCGCACATACACTTGTGAGGACAAGTGGGAGTTTGTTGGAGCTTGTGTCGTCCACGAATTAGTGTGATAATATTTGTAAATCTCTTACAGGTTCACAAGGGTATACTTCGTATATTTAATCAGTTGATTAACGTTTACCTAATAATGGTTGGCTTGCTAGAAAGTTTAACGTTATTATCATACAGATGGCGGTGATCAACTGGTCCCTAAAGGTCACACCTATAAGATGTGTTTGAGAAATGTGGTTATAGAAATATAATCACATTGATGCCCAATATGACTAAATAGTTAGTCAATGTGTTGATGAGATAATTATTTAATGAAAATTACATAATATTAGTTGAGACGAATTAACTGTCAATTCGTAAAATAAATATAATAAGTTATATTTAATTAAATGTATATAATGTTAGGTTGGACGAATTAATCTGTTAATTCGTAATTAAATATAATCAGTTATATTTAATATCAACAAGTTGAATGTGTCATAGTGGTAATAGTGAGGGTACACAAGCCAAGAGGTCATGGGTTCGATCCTCACTAGATGACAATTCAACACACTTTATATATTTTTGGAAAGACCAAAACTAAGGAGAATATACTCCTTATTTCTATCGGTTTGGAAAATTAGGAAAGATTTTTCTTTCCTAATTGACTCCATAATTTCGGTCAGTATAAGAAAGAAAGGGAGAGAATTATTCTACCCTAATTCTTTTTCTTGACCTAGCCTCTCTCTCTCTCTCATCAGAAAAAAAACACAAAAACCTAAATTTTACAGAAAATTTTGGATTGATTTCTAGCATAATCAAAGGGCATATCTCATATCGTCTTGGGTGCAACTGATAGGCGAATATCAATTTTGATATTGTTCTTAGGCCGTTTTTGCTAGGACCGAAGGTTATTTCTGAATCATTTACTTTGTTTATGTATTTATTTTATGACTTGTAATCGTCTTAATTAAATTCGTTATAATCCTTCATAATTAAGGGAAGTATACAGATTATTTCCCACAGTTCTACCACATTTTTATCATCAAAGGGAAAAGGCACAAAAAGAAATTGATTTGAGTTCAAGAAATGAAATGAAAAGTGAAAGAAAGTTTGCAAAAATGCATCAAAATAAACGAGGAGCAAAAATAGACTCCTAAAGCTTCAAATATAAGCACCCTCACTACAAATGGGGTGACTTTGAAAATGTTCAAAAAGAAATGCAAAAAGTTGAAAAGTTGTCAAGTATTGAAATACCGAAAATAAAAAAGAAATGGCAAAAGAAAGTGTTCTCAAATGTTATATACCACAAGATATTGGGGGGGGGGGGGGAAACAACAACAAAGCAAACTCCCAAAATGAAACTCAAATACTATCGATCCCTTTATCCATTGTATCCATTTTTGTGCATGGTAGAGAGGGGACGACCCTTCTTCTTGTCTAGGCAAGAGGGGGAATTCCGCGATACTCCAGTGTTTCTAACACCATAGGGAGTCTACTCTTGATAAAAGCATTTAACGATTGAGGACAAAGGTACCCTAGCTTGACACAACTTGGAGGTGATTTATTGGTATCCTTCTAGGCTTAGTAGTTTGAAGAAATTGCATCTATGAAGGAGTGTGTACCCTTGAATTGCTTCCCTTGTAGATAATTTCCTCCACTTAGATGAGGAAAGTGGCTATTCTTTTGTAGATGCACCCATTACTTGATTTTATGTGCTTTAATGTATGGATGTGTCGCCATTTTGGCAAGACCCACCTTGCCTTGCAAGAAGGCATTCTACCTCATGGTTGTCTTGTTGTGAGTTGAAGGGGTGGAGTGAGACCCGCTAATTGTCTCATATCGGTTATTCTATTAGGTTAGTTTAAATAAAGGTCCTAGTCTTTGTCACCTCTTTACTCGGGACGAGCAAAGGTTCGGTTTAGGGATATTTAATGTGACCATAATTTGAGCATATTTAGTTCCCGAATTAGCCTTGTTCCCATGCTTTTTAGTGCATATTTGGGTCATTTATTGTCATTAGTTCTGTGTTTTGCATATTCTTTGAGGTTTTGTTTCCTTAGTAGGAAAGGAGTGCAAATCGTGCATTTTCATGGCAAAATGGAGCTAAATTGATTGAATTCAATGCCCAAGCACCAAAGAGAAGACAAGACTAGAAGACCTTTGTACATATTTTAGTAGTTGGGCAATGATGAGAAAAGATCCTTGCATCTCCGTGGAAATCATTAAGGATTTTATGAAGAGAAAGGAAGAAAAGAAGAAAGGAAGAAGCTGACAGAGAATCCGGGCAGATTGACCACAATCCGCCCGTCCAGCACAAGCAATCCGAGCGTCTTCCCCAGCTGGACGCTCGTCCAAAACCACCACAATCCGCCCGTCCACCCCACGAATCCGCTCGTCCAAAAGAACCACAATCCGCCCATCCCGTGCCCTGGACTCTCGGATTGTGTGACAGCTAATCCGTCTTCTACTTGTTCAATGAAGGATGCGCATATTTCTCAAAGACCGGCGAAAAGGAAACCGGAGTCTCTCTTGAGACCGGCGATTCCCTAAGGACTTAATCGTCATTTAAGCCCTTAGTAAACCCTAAGTTATGTACCTAATCCCCCCTATAAATACCCCATTAGTCTAATTAGCTAATCATGTTCTTCTTAGCAATCTCTAGTGTAGTTTATATCAATCAAATCTCTCTTTAATCTTGTAATCAACTTTTAATCAAGTCTTAATACAAATCTCATTTCCTTAATCTCTCTTTTGTTCATCTTTCATTTTGGGTAATTGAAGATTATTTGGGTTATTATTGGGAGATTGACAACCTTCCAATCAATCATCAAGTACTTCTATTATTCTTTGCTTTATTATTGGAATCATTAGTAGGTATAATTCTCTTAATCCCTTTTTAATTATTATTAATCATCTTCATTTATTTATCATGTTTTAATTTGTTGGTATGATTGACAACCTTTCTAGCATGTTCAACATGATAATGAGTGAGTAGTTTCCTTAGCTAGGGTTAATGGGTAATTAGGGGAAACCAACATGGGGGATGATTCATGCTTAAATTATTATGTTTTCATAGTTTATTTGCTTGCTTGTTGTGATCTCAACTTATGCACATGTTATTTTTGATGAAATGCGAGCCTATGAATCCTTGCATTTTTTACCCATCACCTATATTTTCAATGAGACTTGTAAGACATAAACCAACTCGAGTCTCATTAGACCATGCATATAGTTGAGTAGGGAAGATTAAGTCGACTTGTAGGTGTTGTACAATCTAATCGATTCGGCTCTGGGACCCAAACTTTCCTAGGATTGTAAGATAAAAACCAACTCAATCTATCACAACAATAATTGCTTGCTTATAATTTGAGAATATGTTTGTATGATCAATTCCCATGAATCCCCTATGACCCCATGACACCCTAGTGCCTTTTATCAATTGTTTACATCCCTTTTTAATCATCTTGCTTGTTTACTTTTATTGCTATTTAGTTTAGTGATCTTCTATTCATACCCTATATTGTGACACCCCTAGACACCGCTAGTTGCAATTGAAAATCTCATCTCAATTCCCGTCCCTTGGGATCCGACCTTTACTTGCCTCTTTACTAATTGTAGAGTTGTTTGTGGAGTTATAAATTGTGTTTTGGTCTAGGTGCTCCTAACGACAAGTACCGAAAACTAAACCTCCCTTGGAGTCCGACCACTATCCTTCTCTCAATACCAGCAAGCCTCTCTTCACTTATTGGGTTGTTTTTTGTAGTTTTGATGTAGTTCTGAAAATGAACTCACTTTTTTCTGACCCAGGACTAACATAAAATTGAATTGTGTTATAACATAAGCTTTGATTACCAAATTGCAGTGTAAAGTATGGTCCTTTGACCGAAATGATGAATCCTGACAAAGCCACAAACACATACTTCATTAGAATGCAATGAACTTCAATAATATAGTAAAAATAGTAAATAAGCTTAACAATTTATGAAATTTGGTGACAATGAAGTTAAAATGATAAAATAACACTGATCTAAATTTCAATATATTACAACCCCTTGAAGTATTTTTATGAACTCTCACAACAGACTGATATAGATCGAATTGAGCATTCTCACAGGTTTGACAGTGTGATTATATTTTTGATGTTTTTTTTTTGAATAAAATGGATATAATTATCAAACTAATGACCACAACAAGCACAAGAAATTAGTCTAACAATGTAAGCCTTAAATTTGATACAATCACAGAAAGCACAGAAAGCATCAAACTCAAGACAACAATGAGCATCAGACAACCCATAGCAAGCACACCAGCAGGTACTTAATCAACACTTGGAGGGTGTTATTAAGCTTGACTCAACTATATGACTCCGCAAGAATTACGATTTGGAAGACTTGAGAGAAAATCTCAGGATTTTGTTCATTATTCAAAGTCTAAATATTACAGACTGTTGGAAGGTCCTTATACAGGCGTTTCAAGTTCAGTACAAAAGAAATCCTAAGAAATATCATCCAAGGGCCAGGATTTGTGGCTTTCATAATACATAAAGATAAGTGATCGATTTTACAGAGGCTGTATAAGGTGAAAGTAAATTACTAAGGTAAAACAGACTAGGGATAAAAGGTTACAGGTGAGTGACAGTGACAGGTTCTCCTTCTTAATGACTTCTTTTGGTATTTTATGGAGCTGGTTGTACTTGGGTCAGAGCAAGGTCTTACCTTGATTTATGTAGTATCTTTGTTTTGGTAAGACATTGCAAAAGACTTCACAGGTTCTGTTCTCAAATGTTTAGCCAGAAATGGTAATTTACATTCCTGCTTTTCCTGGATTGTCTTCTTCTGCAATTTGGCCTGTTTTTGTTAGATTTTAGTACAAAATAATCCTGGCTTCCTAGAAATTTTTTGTGTTTAATAAAATATGGGACCAGCTGCCCTGGTGGCCACTGGTGGTTGGACTTGGAACCCTCAGAATTTTCCTTAGAACAGAACCCTATGCTAGTTGAATTGAGAGCATGTCTTGTATTGCCTGAGCTTGTGTGGTTTAGAATCTGAACCTGGTTGCCATGGCCTTGAACTCCTGCTTTATAATCATTACCGATTCAATTAAGTGACTCAAAATTTGTCGATCTCCCCAAATTCCCATTCTTACGGTTAGTCTCAAATGGAAATTGAAATAAAATATAAATCAGAAACGTACACAATTCAGATATGCCCTAGAAGATGAAGATCGTAATCCTAACCCGACCATCGCAAGGGATCCTCACAAGGATGATTCGAAGAGTGAAAAGTGTGTTTAGTAAGTGATTGAAGATGATTAGGGAGTAAAAATGAGGGTTATGAACTGATTAGGTTTAAATAATAAACCCTTCATCTAAATATAAAATGGAACGTCGGACGCTAAACCCACTCACCCACCCGTATGACCAAGTCCACTCGACCGAGTGGTCGTCACTCAACCGACTATCCTTAAATCAACATCGAGAGAATCCATTCCGGAACTTTTAGACACACTCATGCCACTCGACCGAGTACTCCCCACACAACAAAGTGAGAATACAGAGTATTATAGTCTTCCCTCCTTAAAATAAATTTTGTCCTCGAAGTTCTCTCCTATTTCAAACAATACTCAACCTCTTTGTAACATCCTCTTCTTATCCGACCAAGGTAATAGGAGGATGTCACCATCTCAGTTTCCCAAGGTGGTGAATCGAAGTAGTAACTAAGAAACATTTAATATAAGTAAAGTATTTAATGAATTACATAACCATAAATGAATAACTGAAATGATACAACTCATGACTACTATACTCTTCTAAAAAAATTATGCTCGACTCGAAAGTCACTAAGGATCGTGGCTCATCTCGTCTCCCGCGTGACACCCAATACAACTTGTATTTAAACTACTCCCCATATGATCGGAAATATAATATGGATCGACACAGGGAACCCCGGAAATAGGTGATGATACGTGCATTTTATATAGTCTTTTTAGCCTACTTTATGCACGTATTTCTGTGCTTTTATCGTGGTTTTATGCTACGAAATGCCCCGAACATGCTACTTTGGTGTATTTCGTCTTAATTGCAGGAATGAATCCAAAAGTAGTAGAATCAAGCCATTTACCGTCCGTTTAGCATGCATTTGGAGGAAGAGATGATTTGGAGCGGGGAATATTGCTGTCTTGGGATGCGTGAAGGTGTTTCGGGCGCTAAAAGGACAAGTCAAGGCCAAATTAACGAGAATTACAAGCTGCTGAAGTCAAGATCCACTCGATCGAGTGCTATTCTAGTCGATCGAGTGGTTTAGGAGTCAATAATCAGTCGATCGAGTGCTATTCTAAGTCGATCGACCAGTTCCTTGTATGCCTTTACTCGATCGAACAATGTTCTTCCTCGATCGAGCAGTTTCTGACCTGGGTTTGCTCGATCGAGTGGTTTTATTCTACTCGATCGAGTTGATTTTGCTACGGGCTGGGCTTTTTAGGTTTAATTCCGTCATTAGGTTTAGCTAATCCTATTTTCTTATAAATAGGAAGTCAGTTTATCATTGAAAACTCTCTCACACACTTTACTTCGTTCCCTTTCTCTCTGGTTCGAATATACTGCCACTGTTGCTTTTATTCTTCATTTCCGGATCCATCAATTTAGTAATTCTTTCTTCTCTTCTCTCTTTAACTTAATTTAATGTTTATTGTATTTATTTATTTATTTATTTCCGGCTCCCCTTATTTCCATGTCTAGCTAAATTCCCCTTAGTATGTTAGGATTAGGGAAGCCGTGGTAGCGATGCTTTAATTGTATTAAATAGATTAGCCTTGCGATAGGAATCGTGTTAGGAAATTTAACTGTTATCCGGTCGAATGAATGCATGCAGGAGACCATAAATTTAGTTAACCCCGACCTAGATCGAAAGATTGGAAGGGAAGGCTTGCTTAATTACAATAGGGTATTGCAGTGAGGGCGAAAGTTAAGTCATTTTTACGCTCTAGGGCGGTTTAAGGACCGAAAGGTGACGATCATAGCTCTTCTTATCAATAGTCTAATCGCCTTAATATTCCCGATAGTATAAGATCGATAGTGCGCCACGGTGGACCGACTCCTAGCATACTCCCTTCTCTCTTGCTGTTAATTTCTCTTATTTATTTCCCTCGCCTTAATCTCTAGTTTAGTTAAATCAATCAAAACCCCCAATTGTGACATTTAGACAGATAAATAGACAAATAGATAGTATACCGCCTCCCTGTGGAGATCGACCCTACTTACCGCTGACTTCTGTTAGTTGTACTTAGGTATTTATTTTTGGTACGAAACGACAATATCAAATTTTGGCGCCGTTGCCGGGGAGGCAATTGTTCAAATTACTAGCTGTTTATTTTTAATTCTTCTTGTAGTTTAAGGAACATCGTTCCTTAGACTATTCTCATATCTTGTCTGTAGTTTCCTCTTATGCGCAGGTCGCAAGGTGGTCCACTACTACCTTTTGATCCCGAGATTGAGAGATCTCTGCACGTAAAAAGGAGACTATTCCAAGAGCAACAGGCAGAGGAAGAGCCTAGTTCTCGTGGTAGCTTTTACGAGAACGAGCTTTTCGAAGACAATCCGCCGTCTTCTCCAGTTTCCGATTTATCACTTGAATCTATCACTTCCCCAGATTTTCCCGAAATGGCTGAGGAAGCAACCATTGCTAGTCACTCCGAGCCCACGGCTAACAATCTCTATAAAGGGTTCGAACTGCCGGGAGATGCTAGGAAGTTCGAACCCAAGCCTGCAAACATCAATATGGTCGAGAAAAATCGGTTCGGGAGCTGCAATCAAGACGCAGCTCGGATATGGAGACCTTCATTGATTACTGCACTCCATACCCCCTCCCACCGGCGTGATGACTAATCGATCAAAGAAACTATGTTCATCTTCTCACTCCGCGATGCTGCAAGGGAGTGGTATAGGGATTTGGACCGAGCTGCTCACGGCATAACAGATTGGAATTCGCTAGCATTGGCGTTTTATAAGAAGTACTTCTCTGCTTCGAGAACCATCGCCATCAGAGCTCAGATAACAAGTTTCAAACAAGGGCCTGACGAGAACTTCCACGAGGCATGGCTTCGATTCAAGAAACTGGTGCGGACCATACCGCATCACGGTTTCGAAAAATGGAGCCTGTGTAACCATTTTTACAATGGTTAATGATGATCAGAGGGCTATATTAGATGCTGCAGCCAATGGTCGATTTGCTGACAACTTGGGAGCCACCAAAGGGTGGAAGATTATAGATGATTTAGCCACACATAGGGCTGAATATGGGAATTCAAGAGGAAACCAAAGGAGAGCCGTTGAATCCTCTTCAGTGGCCGCATTAGAAGCCCTTACCGCGAGGTTCGACAAGTACGAACTAGGGGGAGCTCCCAAGGGAGGAATGTACCATGTTAATGCTATGACAGACGGTCCCTTCGTCTGTACGAGGTGTGGGGTAGATGGACATGTCGCTGATTATTGTCCTAGTCCTTATGAGCAATGTGCTGCCTTTCAACATTACAGGCAAAACAACACTCATTACGAGCCAAATTTCCACCCCAATCTGAGGTGGAGTAACCAGAACGTACTCAACCCCACCGCTTCTCCAAATCAGCAGCAGCAGCCCTATATTCCTCCACACCAGAAGCAACAAGGCTATCAGAAGCCTCCGTCCTTCAACCCTCCTAACCAAGGTGCTTCGTCATCTAGTGGGGTGAGTGAGATAGGTGAGTTAAAGTCCATGATGCAGTCCATTGCAAAGCAATTACAACAGAAGGACACGGCATTCAAGGCACTTGAGACTCAAGTTGCCCAACTGGCTGAAAATCAATCTTCAAGGAAGCCCGGTCATTTACCGACTCAAAATGACAAGAACCCAAATGAGACGGTGCATCTGATAGAGTTGAGAAGCGGTCTTTCTTATGAAGGTCCTAAGTACAAAATCGGACCCGGGAAGCTGCGGCGATGATGAACAGTGTTCTGTTAAGAGAAAAGGACCCACGACACAAGAGTTACTCGATCGACTGAAGTCTGATGCTCGATCGAGTGGAAATGGTGAAGAAGCTGGTCGATCGAGTAGTCTTTCTGCTCGATCGAAGGAACAGGAAGCTGAGGTCGGTCGATCGAGTGGTAAGTTTACTCGATCGACTGAAGCTGATGAAGAAACTGCTCGATCGAGTGAACACATTGCTCGATCGAGAGATATTGATGACGGGAAGCTTATTCGAGAGCCTGCTAGTGCTCGTTTAAGCGAGGAATTACCAGAAAGGCCTCGTTCGAGAGGTAAGAAGCGTCCAAAAGACACCGAACTTGCTCCGGAAGACACTTTGGAGGCGAGAAACAAGGGACTCGAAATACCAATCACGGTTCCCTTCCCGAGGCGGCTGCAGAATACCAAGATTAATCAACAGTTTGGCAAATTTTTTGAGCTTTTGAAGAGTTTGGAAGTTTCCGTGCCGTTCACTGAATTGCTGACCAAGGTACCCTCTTATTTAAAATTTATGAAAGAAATTTTAGCACGTAAGAGGACTATAAATGATAATGAGACCGTAGCTTTGGTCGAGGCGGGGTCACCCTATTTCAAAATAAGCTACCTCCTAAGCAATCAGACCCGGGTAGTTTTTCGATCCCTTGTCACATAGGTATGCAATTGATTGATAATGCGCTATGCGATTTAGGCGCTAGCGTAAGTGTTTTACCTTTGTCTCTAGCTAAGAGACTTGGTGTGACAAAGCTGAGTTGCACCAACATGACTGTCCAGATGGCCGACCGTAGTCTATCACGGCCACTAGGTGTAGCAGAAGACGTACCTGTTTAGATTGGGAAGTTCTTTATTCCCGTTGATTTTGTCGTCTTAGATATCCCCGAAGATGTGCACACCCCTATCATTTTAGGGAGACCATTTTTGTCCACTGCCCGTGCAGTAATAGACGTCGGGGGGGAAGACTTTGACCTTCCAGGTAGGGGACGAGGAGCTGACTTTTCATCAGTCCATGTTCCGGAGGGCTCCCATGCAAGCTCAGCCTTGCAATGCCCTCTCTTCTGTTGACCCTATTATTGACACTCCAGATGAAAATTTGGAGAATATTGCTGTTATTTCTAACCCTCCGCCTCATACTGAGAGTAAAAAGGAGGAAGATTCGTCTGTTTTCCTTACTGCAGGTACAGATGAAGGCAAGAAAGGAGTTGTCAAGGGACAGGGTGCAGCCATTATCAATCAAACTGGAGCCAAGGATGCAAAAGAAGATGACAGAGGGGCGAGAACGAAGGCAGTTCGAACCTACATAGATTGGAACTATGTTCCTCCTCCTCTTGCAAACAGTAATTCAAGCTCATGGAAATCAAAGAGGACGGTCAGTGTCGCTGAAGTGACGTCCTCCAGTCAGAAGCCCACGAAGGGGCTACTGAAAGCTGATGGGAATTAAACGGGGAAATGCCCCGTGTAACAACTTGTAATAGATATTCGTTTGAATTTCTTTTGAATTTATTTATTACGTTTTTATTTAGGACAATTAGTTTAGACATTTCTTTAGCTTAGACTGAGACCATAGACTGTGTTTTCTACGTTTTTGGTATTTTGGGATATGTTTGGATATGTTTTACGCAGGTTTGGGGAAGATGCACGCATTTCGAGGAAGTAAAGACGGAAATTCAAAGAAGTCTACACGAGGAAGTCCTCGATCGAGTACTTTTTGTACTCGATCGAGTGGAAGTTGGTTCGATCGAGCTTGCTGGTTACTCGATCGAGAAAGGCCACAGAGGAAATGATCGATCGAGAGGATTCTTACTCGATCGAGCAAAGGGGACAGCAAAAGCCCTCGATCGAGTGATTAAACTCACTCGATCGAGTGAAATGAACAGTGGACGGGAGTTTTCTATACGTAACTCCTTATTTCCGTTTCATTTCTAATTTTGTCCCTAATTTCTCCTAACTCTCCCTAATTGCGTTCCCATTTCCCCCAAATCCCCATTTCTTGCCCAAAATTATCAAATCCATCACCTACATTCTATTGCTAGGTTATTAATCTTCAATAGCCCCTTATTTTCCCCCTCATTTGTGCTCGTTTTCGCGGTTTTCAAAGGGGATTAGGGTTTGCGGTTTTTCAATCGAAAATCCGCCTTGGTTGATTGTTTCTTTTGAAGTTTAATTGCTTATTGTAGGTTAATCATCATCAAGTAAGTGTTCCTTTCATACTCTTTGCATATTCTCTTCATTAAATTCGAATTTCTTGAGGTGATTTGAATTAGGGTTCGAAAATGCCATGTCTAGTCGATTTGTTTCGATTAAATTGTGTTTATTTGCCCTTGATTAGCTTGTTGATGATATTTTCGCAATTCCTCACTGTTTTTGCATGATTAATTCGAATTTTGCGCGATTTCCGCGATTAGGGTTCCTGTAAGTCGAATATGTCGACTGTCAGACGGTCCTTCTGTTGCCCTGCTTGCTTAACTTCAGTCCATGCTTACTTATCACTGTTGTTAACTGCCGTTACCGTCCCCTATCGCCATTACTTGATGTGAATTGTTGGGAAATCCCGTGCTGTGAGTAGCAATCTTCGAGTGCTAGGAGTCATACATGCTCCCATATTTGGTTTTCATGCTGTATTCGCCTTTAGCGGTCACTATTTTATCATATTATCACCACTCACATGCTGCTCTTCGAAATTTTTGAGGAATTGTTTGGTTTTGATTGCTTTGTCGTCGATTGTTTCACCAATAGGGCCATTCTTTTTCTTTGTCACATGTTGGTTAGCGGTTGTTTTAACCACGGTTAGCAGCATCTTCTCTTATTCGTGCCCTTTGATACTTTGCAGGATGGACGCAAGTTCTTTGCCTTCTACTAGCACGTCCTCCAGCTCGTCCGGGAACGAGTCAGTGGTCCCTGCTGTCACCACTACTGCCCTGGTAACCACTATAGTTCCTGCTCCTACCACTACTTCCACCAGGCCTTTCTCTTTTCTGGACTGCGGATTCATCCCCCGCTTCCCGCAGCTTGGTATGGTGCCACCGAGGCCACATCCGCAGGCTAGCCAGTTAGCCATCACTTCCAGGCCCTTCGAGGTCGTTGTTACGGGGAGGGCGCTCTCACACCTCTACCGAAGATGCCCACGATCGTTTCACTTCCGCGGCTCACCGGAAACGGTTAACCGCTTTACTTCGTTGCCCTCTCTCCCCCACCCGTTTCCTTGCGCGGACCGACCTAGAGACCTTAGGCATTTATGAGGAGGTCTGTAGTTTGTTGAACGGGACGGGTATGTCGTCCCGATTACCATGCGAGGCTACTATTCGTACCTCTACTTACGAGTTTTTAGCTCCTACTCTTTTGACACCGACTCTTACCAGTGACCACTCCGGTTCTGCATTCACTTTCGACTCCGCAATGAGTCGCACCACCGGACCTTGGCCGGGTTTGGGCGGGTTTTGGGACTAGTTAGTGACGGTCCCACCGCCCCACCTCGAGACCTCCTTCACCACTTTGGGCTGTGCTTTCTCACACCCCCTTCCGGGCACGGAAGGGCGCTCATATTCACTTACCTGCGACCGTTACTACTTGCGTACATTAGGAGAGACCATTTTGGGCGCCCGAGCCCAATAACGTGACCAACACTGAGCTAGCGATTCTCGCTGGGTACCTCAACATTGACTACGGTACCCCGTTTGTTCTAAACATTGCCTATCCGGTAGCTCGGATTGGAACGGAATTGGGACTCGGGTCAAGACCGCAGTTGTCTGCGGCGGGCTGGTGACTAGGATTGCCCGCCACCTTTACCCCACTGAGCCCGGACTCACTGCACCTGATCAGATGGCTCACCTTGACCTGGATGCCATGGCTGACTTGACCTGGTTCCCAAAGGCGAAGGAGAGCGCGAGGACGTGGAAGATCTGTGGTTCCACGTCTGTTACCTTGCCGTGCTCTACCCTTCCCCCACTTTTACCGCTCCCATCTGCTACTGAGGGAGCGAGGCCACCTCCACCTACCTACCACCTTACCTTCACCCCTCCTTCTTCTTCTAAGAAGAGGAAGCGGGAGGCCGGAGCATCTTCTAGCTCTCAGGCTCAAACTCAGGCCCAGGCTGGACCGACCCCCACGCCTCCGCCTACACCCACACAGACTCATACTCCACCTCCACTTGACGCTCCTTCTGGTTCGGTTTTTCCGGCCAATTTTGTTTGCCCTCCTGTCTTTGAGGCGCCCGAGGTCATGGACCAAGGGCGTCGTGATGCCGTGCTTTCAGATATGTGCAGGTACATTACTGAGATGAGACGGGATATGGCTTTGGCTGTATTCCCGCTCTACGAGTTCCACATCCGAGCCCGGCGACCGATTCCAGAGGGGTGGCCGCATCCTTCCTTCTACCGGTACCCAGCGGACGGGTACCCGCCATTACCTTCTGACTCAGAGGAGGAGCCGGAGGAGACAACGGTAGCACGAGAGGTGCGGTTACGGGCAGAGCAGGCGGCATAGCGAGCTGCCAGAGAGGAGGAGAGTGACCCTCCGTTCATACCCGGTCCGGAGGATCAGGATGGAGATGACGACTAGAGGTCCCCCCTTGTTTGTTGCTGGTTTGGGGAGAACGTTTTGTTGAGTCGGAGTACCTGGGAGACGGCGGTGCCGACGACGAGTAGCTACTGGTCTACTCACTTCCCCGCTTTTACGTGGTTTGGGGAAGTTCGTGTTTTGTATGTTCTCTTACTCTTTTTATTTCGTCTCCTTTATTTTATTTTTATTGGTTGTATACTCCCATCCCCCATTTTTCTGCTGGTGTATGCTGGAGGACAACGAGGGCGTTGTCCGTTTTGGTTTGGGAAGGGTATTGCATCCTTTTGAGTCTGCATCTACATTTGTTTTGCATTCACGTTTAATTTTTCAGTTTGCATTTGTTGTTTATTTTCAAAAAATCAAAAATCCAACAAAAATTAGAAAATGTTAAAATTAAAAAAAAAAAAAAAATTCACGTTTATTTTTGCATTTAGGTTGAGTCGGAACGGTAGATTCCCGTGATGAAATTGCACTATAACTTGTCAATTCACTTGAGCCTTGCACTTTATTGATGGTATTTAGCTTTGTCATACGCATAGTCTACGAATTTCTGTTCAAATAATAGCTGACTGTTTAGACTTGACCTGATAATTTGGTAAACCACTTAAAAATTCTGAGTTTTAGAGCCATAACTGGTGCCATTCATGACCAGTTCATTAGGAATTTTGAGAGTAGTACTCCTTGCATAGCATGTTCGTCTCATTTGCACATTTATGACATTCAATTTCTCGTCAAATGCACATATTCGGGTCTGCGGTTGGTGTCACATGCAGGGAGGGTCTTGCAAATTCCCCTTTCTTTACATCCTTCACCCATTTAGCTCCACATCGACCAAAACTTGCCTTTTGACCCATTAGTCACATTCCAAACTAAGCCTGCCTAGTCAAGCTAGTTAGTCTGTCCTTTTGTGGTATGTTTCCATTGCAGTTTGGTCCGTAATTCCCGTTTGGAGTTGGTGTTTGTATTAAGGAAGGAGGAAGAGAAAAAAAAAGTATTGAAAAAGAAAAAAAAAAGGAGAAACGTGAAAGAAAGAGAAAGAAGAAAAAAAAAGAAAAGAAAATGAAAAATGATGAGATTCACGTACAAAAGAGAAAGAAAAAGGTTGTGAAAAAGTTGGACCCTCTTGTCAGAGTTGAGAAGATGTTTGAGGATGTACAATCGACAAGAGGGTTGGTTGTTTCAGTTAGTTGTTTCAGACGGTGTTTAAAAAAGGGAACTTTGTGACCGTCTAGCTCCTCCACTCTTATTCTATATTTTTGAGGAGATTGTGCTTTCAGTCTAGTGAGTTTTGTGCCAAGTGAAAGGCACCTGTGTTTAGTCTTTTAGACAGTTGAGATCCGGATGGTTTATCATGGTCCTGTTAGGAACTAGCTTGACGCTTTTACCTCCACATTTCCATAACTTGTTTTGCCTTTTCTCACCTGAACCTCACTATTCCCATACTATTTGCAAATCCTCGGCTGTGACGGACATTATTGGTTGGAGTGTGTGCATTAGTACTTGAATTGTCTTTCATTTTTGTTGCATGCATGCTATGTAGGTCGCAGTTAGGCGAGTGACTGTCTTTTCTTCTCTCTTTTACATATAACAGTTGCCCTTTGCTTCATGAGAGAAGAGTGACCACGTGAGAGTCCGGTTTTGTTGGTCTTGCAATGGTCGATAGGTCAGCTTTATTTCTAAACAGCTTATAATTCGTTTGCGTATTGACTGTCTAGCTTTAACTGTTGATTTCTGTTGCATTAAAGTGGTTCAAGTAGACAAGTTAAGCTAGCTCTGAGTTATCATTTCCGTTTCATTAGTTTAGTTTTGAGTTCACTCGAGGGCGAGTAAAGGTTTGGTTTGGGGAGATTTGATACGTGCCTAATGTATAGTCTTTTTGGCCTATTTCAGCACGTGTTTCTATGCAATTCTATACCGTTTTTATAGTATTTTGCCCCGAATTGGCTACTTTGGTGTATTTTGTCCTTTTTGTAGGAATGATCGCGGAAGTAGCGGAACCATACTCCTTTTCGTCCTTTTTGCATGCATTTAGAGGAGACGGGATTGTCCCAGAGTGAGATGTTGCACTTGGAAGTGTCGTTGCACGCATTACGAGGCATTTGGGTGAAGACGTGAGCTGAATTGAAGACCCAAGTGGTCTATCGAGCTGTTTGGTGGTCTATCGAGCTGTTTATTGGACGATCGAGTGGTCCCTAAGCTCCCCAAGGCTCGATCGAGCTATTCCTTACTCGATCGAGTAAGCTCCATTTGACCAAGCCCTCGATCGAGTACCCTGATGGTCGATCGAGGAGTTTCTGCTGAGATCTTGGTCGATCGAGTGGTTTAACCCACTCAATCGAGAGGCTTCCGACTCTATGGGCTTTAATCAGTCCGTGTTTTAATTATTTCCGCATAAACACTTTGTGTTTGGCTATTTAACCTATGTTTTTACTAGGTTATTAGTCATTCCTTTTATCATCTCTTTTACTCTCTAAGTTTCACATTAGACACTGTTACTTTCTACGTTGCTTGAACTTTCTCTACTGTTACTTTTATTTTGGATTGCTTCACTCGGATTACGGGTTCTTTACGCCGGAATTTGCTTGGATTGTAATTCCCTCTCTTCCTTAATAATAATTAACCTTCTTGTTGCTTTTAATTCTTGTTATTGTTATCATCCTTCGTTGCCCTAATTTCTGTCATTGCATTTTATTTATTATTCCATTATGTCATCTGCTGGGAAATTATCTGCTGTTAGATTAATTATGAGTATGAGTAGCTAAACCCCTTCATGTTGGGATTAGGGGATCTGCGGTAGAATAATGACGACGTAGTGAATGAATTAGACGAATTGATTAAAGAGACTTTGTCACTATAGCAATATAACTGTAATTCTCGACCTAGTTGAGTGCACGCTTCTATGTCACCCATTAATCTGGCTACAATTAATCCTGAATCGAAAGATTGGACTAAATAGGCCTGCTATAAACAGTAGACTACCCTAATGAGGACGAAAGTTAAGTTAGCGGTATTTTAGGGTGGGAAGTGGACCGAAAGGACCTTCTAATATCCGTCTCGCTTTAGTTCGTCTGAGTCATTTACTGCTAAGTTGTTGGACTACCGTGGTGAACCGAATTCCCGACATGTCTTCCTCTTATTGATAGTTTTAATTCACTTCCTGCTTTACTGCTCTTTGCTTATTTCTCTTTCCTTTCAACTCCGTAGTTAGAACCAAAAATTCAATCAACCCCAATTGTTACCATAGGATTAGAAATAGATAGCTGTAGTTGCATTACCTCCCTGAGGATTCGATACTCGACTGCCTCTACTACATTTTAGTTGAGACCGTTAGGTTTTATTTTTGACAGGTACGCGACAGACGTGTCAGGTGACAATTTACATAGACACAAAACACGTCAGTTTCAATAAATAGACTTATAACACAACATGATAGATAAATATGCAACATGCCAATGATATGAATGCGACACTATTATACAATCAGGGAATGGTTTCACCATGGGTTAAAGGCAAAAAGGTACACAACGTACTACTGACCATGCAGAACGCCCATGTGTCCGTCGATAAAGGTATTAAAGCTGGTGCAACACTTCCATGTCCATGGAATGGATTTAGTAGATTGGAGATTTATATAGGAGTTTTGTACAATAGCCCTCATCAACCTTGATTTTGGTTGGTGAACATGAGGTAACTTGACTTTTATCTATAACAATTAGACTAATGTCATACTTAGTAAGAAACCTAAAATAGCCCTCATCAAATAAATAGTTCAAATATTATTATTTTATTTGGCCAACAAAGGAGAAAAGGCTCGAAAGATAAAAGTCAAGTCCAAAGATACTAAAGAATCCGACAATAATGTTCAAAAGAAGGTAGTTAAGTTCAATTTTATTTATGTATAGATTCTGATGCTAAGGATAGATCAATTGCAATGTAATATTTTGGCACTTTTATTTACTCTTTTTATGTTAAAAATACATCCCTTGAAAAGGTCAAGGGGAAACAACAGAGAGGTGAAGAAGATGATAGAGCTCCGCTTAGTGTAGAGGAAGTTAAAGCCTTGAGTTATCAATGTCAGATCTTAGACGAGAAGTTGTGCTCCTTGTCGACCACTGCATGCATCCAAATTGTGATTAAGCCTTAGTATTTAATTACCAAGAGAATAATGATATTGAATGCTATTTAACCGTCGTTGAAATTAGGCAGACGTTTCGATATTTATGGCTAAATGCTGGTATGCTTCAAGCTTGGGAAAGGTATGTATATATCAACTTATTTCATTTAGGGTCGTACTTTTTCATATACGGATTTTACTTTTTCACATGCGACTTTTAAAATATTAACCTTGTAATTTTTCAATTCCCCCAACCAGTTTATTTTTACCTTCCTTCCCTTATCTCCCTTGACCATCAAGTCACCTACACCACCTCCGGTAACTACCTTCGCTCAGTCTCCGGCAGAGCTTGCCCCTGCCGACCTCACGCCAACCGGCCTCAACCACCCTTACCCTGCCTCGCACGCCCCCTCTCCCTGGTCATGTTCATATCTCTACTACAATTTAAAAATCAGAAAAATGTTTTCAAATGCTATAATTATGCAACATAATCAGTTAAATAAAGAAAAGGTAATATAAAAAAGATGAGTACACCATAAGGATTTGAATCAATCTAACAGTATGTGAAGTCCAGCAAATTTTATTAAATTTGAGATGTTGAACTGTAACTACTGTTAATTCAATTAATTTCCTTCTGGGTATTTTAGAAAGTCATTAATAATTTCTAAAACTTTTGATCTTCATTTTCGAGAAGTGATGATTCCTCTTTTTCCAAGTTGATCCGACAAGAGGTGGTCCGATAATTTGTCAGTTTTTTTTAATCAAATCGACTATCATTTCCGTAAATTTTTATAAGCTTTAATTTGTCAGGTTAGGAAAAGGTTAGGATATGGAAAATTAATGAAAAAGGTTATGTGAAAGAGTAAAATCTGTATGTGAAAAAAGTATTTTTGTTCATTTATTGGTCTTTTGTTCATCATTTCGTTACTAATTTCCTCACGGTTTTATGATGGAAATTTTAGTTTCTTGTATAAATGTGCAACTACAATCGAAACTACTAAATTAGTTGCATACGTTTTCCCCGTGAAACTTGTGGAGCACATGCATAATCCAAAACAATGTGAAGTGTATATTGCCCATGCAATGAAAATTAAAGAAGACAAGAAATATTTCATGGGAGCATTTCATGAAGGGCATGTATTAAACTGGCAGCTTTTTAGCTTTTTTAGTTGTATTTATAGCTGTAGCACCTCCCTTTCCGGGGATGATCCATATGGTAAGGAAAGAGGGGACATAATTTTTTTTTCTTTTTTCGGGCAGAATGCGCTATCCCCTACATGCCTTTCCTCTACCGGGGCTAAATTGAAATTCCATTTATGAGGGGAAACGGCGAAGCGGTGGAGGAGTTAGTCTCGTCGCTAGCAGTTCTTGGCTCTTCCGTTCCCCTGCCTCAACCTTTTCCGTGGCGTCTCAGGTTAGATAGTAAGTGGGATTTAGACTGGGGCAAGGTCTTGGTTCCTTAATTCTCAACCCATGCTTGAAGGAGTTATTGGTCTGACTATTTAACAAGTCTATGACAATCTGACTACCTTCCCACTGTTTGTAATCTTACGAGCATCATGGAGTTATCAATTAACTTGATATTCTGTTTTAGCAGATTGAGTTTCTCTAAGGCTAAATTATCTAAGTATACTTGAATTTTATCATGTTTAACTTAAATAACATCATATTGACCTAACAAAATCAATCTTTTCTTAGCAAACTCAAATATAGTAAATTAAAGATGAGACTTTAACTTAACCAACTCAACAGTCAGGATATCAATTTTTTCATCCTTTTCTTTCATCAAGCTTCTCATTTTTTTTAACCCTCATTAAAATTAAAAGCTACTTCCACTGCTATAGTTTAGTGCTTAATTTGTTTTACCGCCGTCATCATATTTTGAAATTGAAATGTAAGAGTAGTATTGTCATATGTGCATATAAGTTCTAATTCTTGATATGTAATGATTTTGGCATGTTTTGATTACAGTAATAATTGAATGTTGGTTGTCATTTGCGTGGGATTGAACACAATGTATATTTTGGACTCCCGGAAAAGGATCCTAAGACGATAGACATAAAAAAGGTTCTTGAAGGTGCTTGGATACTATATTATGCTTATGTAGGATGACGCAACTATAATATAAAAATACTAAACTACATATCAAAGAGATACGGGTACGTAACACTTATGCCCTTGTCATTTTTTTTCCTCTCTTACCTAGTTGATTTTCCTGAACCCCCTTCCTTTCATCTCCCTCCGACAAGCCCCTTCATCCAACCTTTCTCCGACTACCCTTGTCCAGCCATCCTAACCACTTATCAAATTCGATAACCATCTCACATAGCCGATGTTTAACCATTATTTACCCATGCTTTTTAATCCACTAGTTTTTATGTTATACTTCTTACCACTTTGCTATGTATTACTCCAAATGTCGCAACGTGGGATGCACATGGTTGTGTTTGATTCCACTTAATTGTTGTGTATTGCATTGGTTGATTATCTAATACACAGGATAAGTGTTAATAAAATGAAAACGAATTATCCTCCCATACTATCAGATTTTATTTATTTGTCAAACTCGAGGGTAATATGTGAAGTAAATAAGGTGTTGATAAGATGTGATGCAAATAATGTGATGATAAGAAGAGGTAATTCAATCTTACTTAAAGTATCTACTAATACTTATTATTAATTGTAGTTTTTTTAATATTTTCGTATCCGCAACAATCAGAGGATTATGAGTGTGGTTATTATGTTATGAAATGGATGTATGACATAACCTTCTACTATTGTAAATCTGCGGAGATACACTTTGAACATATAATTCAATCTTACTTTAAGTTTTCATTGTCAATTTTCTGTCTTCATTTACATTTGGTACTATATAATAATGATTTTGAAAATGCAAAATATTGCAACTTCACCCATGTCAATGATCGATATGAATGTAGCCAGAGAAGTTTGTGTGAATAAATGTTTAGATAACATATATTTAGTAGAGATTACCTTAGTAACTCTAACTTTTTTTAGATTTTTATACATTGGATTATATTTTGGAACATTGTTAGGTTGGTTGGATTGTGTTTTGTATTGTTGTTGGTTGGATGGATTTTATTTTGGAACGTTGTTGGTTAGATTGTATTTTGGAACGCTCTTTGTTGGTTCGAATGAGATGTAATGTCTTTTGGTTGGATATCTTGTTGGAGGTTTTAAATTTTTGGCATTTTGATTATCAATTTTATGAGGCGGTGCTGCCAAAATACTTTTAGCAAATTTTTATATTTTTTCAGTTTAAAAACAAATGACGTGAAAAGTAAAAAAACAATTGAATCGGTTTTGTAAAGAAATGATGCAAAAGGTTACCCAATTTGGCGCTCAAACCAAAAGTCAATAGTATCAGTCACTGGAAAAACAGGTGCAAAAGGTAGACACAACAGCGTCGGTTTTCAAATAACAGACGCAAATATTGATTTATTTGCATCAGTTCTAAGTCCATCTGCGTCGGTTATTTATTAAGAAATTATGCAAAATTGCAACTATTTATGTCCGTTCTGTAAGTAAAACGGACGCAAATGTTCGGTTTTACAACTGGCGTATTGAAAAAATGACCCCTCGATATACGTCAGTCCAAAACCAAAGCAAAAGGCCCATTATATCTGACGCAATAGTAGTTTATCCATTAGTGATTATTTGCATGTAAACATTACATCTTTTAATGAATAATCACCAAATATAACTACCAAATTAAGACAAAACACATGTAAAACCGAGTAACCTATGACTATTATCTTTTTGCACTTCTAATCTTTAAAGTCTCATAAATCTCGGAGCAATCTGCGTTTGGGTCCTCAAGGTTGCTTCCTAAACAACAATTTAAAACAAAAAAAGTTAATTACCTTAACCCTCGAAAGACTAAATTTTAAAATGTTGAGAATGGACTAGACTTTATTACTTGGAATCATGGAGAGAGAGAAGACAAGAAGACTGGCGTGAAAATGAGACGATTTGGTAGAGAAATAAGATACTTATGTAAGTTTTAAGATCTCAAGTGAAAATGGTATTTAATGGAGATGTGAGATGAAAAATTTGAGAATTTTGTGAATGTAGAAGAAGAAGTTGGAGGGTTTCTCTACATAAAAGATATTCTAAAAGAGCCCAACATGACCATACTTGGCCCAGCGACCAAAGTGGCTCGGTTTCCACTCAAATTCTGTATAGAACACGATTCAATACTATATCAAAACGTGTTTTTTTTTTTAAAATTGCCAAATAAAATAATAAAATAACTATTTAATCTACAAAAATCCGACTTCCGGAATCGGAATTTCGCGGGTGTTACAGAAGGAATTTGTATACTTTAGAAAAAACACGTATATTTAGATAATGCTCGGAGATTTATCATTTTTACATAGAGCTACATACAACTGTTCAAAAAATATGTTAACCAGTTAATGCTTCCACACAAAAATTTAGTAAATTAATTTTATTTGAAAATTTGTGTAACCTCTTATCACTAACAAGACATGATCGAGAAAACATACCAATGCTTACATTAACATAATTCATCATTATTCATATATGTCAGCATCGTCACCTCATTAATTAAATGGCGACAAAACATATTTTATAATAACTTTGACAAAGTCATCAATATGTAATGTCTGTAATATCGAAATTTGCATTATTAAACTTGATGTCACAAGCTTTATATATTTAACCAATGGTCTACCATTATGTTGGTCTTTTTATTTTATTGAGCGAATAATTCAGGAGCTTTGATAAAGTCCTTATTATATTAAATTTAGTAGGTCTTTTTATTTTGAATAAGTCGCAAACAGTACGAACTTAAAAATTTTTTTATTGACCTTACACAATAATTATTGGTAATTCTCAATTGAGTAGAATATCTAGTTGACTAATTATATGGTCCAATATGTCCCAGGGTCGAATCCCTCCTCCCTTCCAAAGTAATCCAGCTAAGTATGTGCTTCGTCAAAACAAAACAGAAATTATATGGCATATAAAATGAAACAATTACAGTATCATTTGGAAATCATTGGTAATTTTTGTGTGAATGAAGTATAGTATCTATTATATAATATTACTATTTAATTACTTACTTATCACCATTCCCATTAGTATTTAGTGAAAGTTTACAGGCCGTTTAAATTCATCGATAGTTTCTTCAACATATAAACAAGGCAGTGTTATATTATGTACCGTATAATAAGTCAAAATAATAAAGACCTCGTCCCTGTCAAAACGGAGACGCCTAGTTCTCACTATATTATTGACAAAGTTTTGATTGAGCTCAAGGCCGATGAAAGCATTAGACAAGCTTGCAATTTGGAGTTTTTATCAGATTATTATAGAAAATTTGAAAATCGTTTGAATCGACTCTATGCTTTTATCAAATAAATCACAAAGCAAAATTTATAGAAACGTACTAAAGATACCCACTCGTTCTCCCTAGTATTCTATGGGTAGGGCCTCAGGGTCACTATTGAACATAGTGGTTTTAACTTAAAATAGTGTAATCTTAAGATAGCAGCAATACAATCATGGCCAACTCCTAAAACAGTCATTGCAGTAAGAGGGTTCCATGGGGTTACTTCTTTTTATAGGCGATTCATCAGAAACATCAGTGCAGTTGTTGCACCCATCACTGAATGCATGAAGAAGGGAGACTTTCAGTGGACTGAAGTTACTTAATAATCCTTTTAAAAGATAAAGAAAATGATGGGTGAGACCTCTATTCTGAAACTACCAGATTTTGATCAGCTATTTGAAGTTGAGTGTGATGCAAGTGGAGTGGGGATTGGAGCAGTTCTAATCCAGTGCTAGAAGCATGTGGCATATTTCAGTGGAAAATTGAATGGTGTCAAGCTGAAATACTCCACATATGACAAATAGTTTTATGCAATTGTTAGATCAGTCATGCACTAGAGTCATTATCTAAACCAAAAGCCATTTGTGTTGCATTCAAATCATGAAGCCTTGAGATTTATAAATAGTCAGCACAAGTTAAGCCACAGGCATGCCAAATGGGTTGAATTCTTGCAATCCTTTACATTTTCAAGCAAGTACAAAAAAGGAAAACTTAATGTTGTTGCTGATGCACTGTCAATGAGGCATTCTTTATTAACAGAGTGTTGGGATTTGAGTTTATAGAGGAGCTATACATGGAGGATCCTGACTTTTCTAAGGAATGGATTAACCTTTCTGAGGGAGGTTAAACTCAGGGAAGCAAGTATTTGATGCAGGAGGGATTCTTGTTCCATGGAAACAAGTTGTGTGTTCCGAGGGGGTCCTACATGGATCTACTGATCAACGAAATACACTTAGGAGGGTTAGGAGGACACTTTGGGATTCATTAAACACTGGATATCTTACAGGATTAGTTCTATTGGACCAGGATGATGGGTGATGTCCAGGTAGCTCTTAGAAGGTGTTCAGTGTGTCAAAGGGCCAAGAGTTCATTCCAAGCAGGACCTTATGCTCCTCTACCGTTCCCAGAAAGACTTTTGGAAGATGTAAGCATGGATTTCATAGTGGATCTTCCAAGGACATCAAGGGTAAAGGATTGGGTTATGGTTACGGTGGACAGGTTCAGCAAAATGGCTCATTTTATAGCTTGCAAGAAGACTGAGGATGCAGCTAGTATAGCAGAACTTTGTTTAAAGGAAAATGTGAGACTCTATGGAATTCCTAAGACCATTGTCTTAGGTAGAGACACTTCTTAGAACTAAGCTCTTGTTCAGCACAGCTCACCACCCACAGAGAGATGGCCAAACTGAGGTCACAAACAAAACTTTGGGAAGGATTATGAGATGCATAGTGAGTAAGTCTCTAAAAGAATTGGATCTGAAACTAGCTCAAGCTGAGTTTACTTTCAACAGGGCCCGATCTGTTGCAACAGGCCAAAGTCCATTTGAGGTAGTTTATGGGATGAACCCACTGATTCCCTTAGAACTATCTAATATACCCAGAGAAGAGATGTGCTTTGAGGCCAAAACAAGAGCAGAACAAATGCTGAAGCTCCATGAGATAGTCAGGAAAGAACTTCAGAAAGCAAATGAGAGATACAAACAGAAATCTAAGGTTCCAAGAAGGAAGAAGTAGTTCATGCCAGGTGACTTGGTCTTGGTTAATATTAGAAAGGAGAGGTTCTCTGCTAAGAGGAGGAACAAATTGATGCCTAGTGCTGATGGACCCTTTGAAGTTGTTGAAAAAATTGGTCCCAATGCATACAAGATTAATCTGCCAGGAGAGTGTGGTGTCCATGGTACCTTTAATGTGGGTGATTTAAGTCCCTACTATGACTTTGAGGGGGAGGAATGGTCGGACTATCGTTTTCGGTTACTTGTCGTTAGGAGCACCTAGACCAAAATAATATTTATAACTTCACAAACTACTCTACTATTAGTAAAGAGGTAAGTAAAGGTCGGATCCCAAGGGTCGGGTATTGATGTAGGATTTTCGATTGCAAGTAGTGGTGTCTAAGGGTGACAATTTGGGTAGAGATAAGAAGATCACTAAACTAAATAAAAATGTAAATAAACAACCAAGATGATTAAAATGAGATGTAAACAATTGATTAAAAGCACTAGGGTGTCATGGGTTCATAGGGGATTCATGGGATTTGATCATACAAACATGTTTTCAACTAGATGCAAGCAATTATTATTGTGATGGGATCGAGTTAGTGTATATCTTACAATCCCTAGAAAGGTTTGGGTCCCGGAGCCGAATCGATTAGATTGTACAACACCTATAAGTCGATTTAATCCTCCCTATCCAACTATATGCATGGTCTAATGAGACTTGAGTTGGTTTATGTCTTACAAGTCTCATTGAAAATATATGTGATGGGTAAAAAATTCAAGGATTCATAGGCTCGCATTTCATCAAACATAATATGTGCATAAGTTGAAATCACAACAAGCAAGCAAATTAATTATGAAAGCATATTAGATTAAACATGAATCAATCCCCATGTTGGTTTCCCCTAATTCCCCATTAACCCTAGTTAAGATGACTACTCACTGATTATCAAGATTAACATGCTAACAAGGTTGTCAATCATACTAGCAAGACAAAACATGATGAATAAATGAAGATGATTAACAATAATTTAAAAGGGATTAAGAGAATTATACCTAATGATGATTCCAAAATAATAAGCAAAGAATAATAGAAGTACTTGATGAATGATTGGCAGGTTGTCAATCCTCCAAATAAACCCCAAATAATTTTCAATTACCCAAAATAAATGATGAACAATAGAGAAATTAAGGAAATGAGATTTGTATTAATTCTTAATTAAAAGTTGATGACAAGATTAAAATGAGATTATGATTGCATAAGAACACGATCATCTAATTAGTACAATGATGTATTTATACAAAGGATTAGGTACATAAATTAAGGTTACTAAGGGCTTAAATAACGATTAAGACCCCTAAGAAAAGTTGAGGAAATGCTCCTCTCAAAGGAGATGCTCATCGCCGCTTCGCTAGTCTCTGTAAAATATGCTCATCCCAAGCGGACCAAGGAAGAGGACGTGTTGCACTGGAAAGGGATCCGAGCGGCCCGAGGCATGAGACGCTCGGATTGTAGAGGGCTAGGACAAGCGGACTGGCTACGAGACGCTAGGATTATAGCCAGCCAGGATGCTCGTCCCGTGGCCAAGACGCCCAGATAGTAGCCCAGCAAGGTTCTTCTTCTTTTCTTCTTTTCTTCTTCCAATAATCCTCAAGGATCTTGTTGGGGATGCAAGGATCTTCTCATCATTGCCCATTTACTTCATTATTTACATAGGCCTTCTAGTCTTGTCTTCACTTTGATGCTTGGTCATTAGATTCCATCGATTTAGCTCCATTTTGCCATGAAAATGCAAGGTTTGCACTCCTCTCCTACCAAGGAAACAAAACCTTAAAGAATATGTAAAACGAAAGACTAAAGATAGTAAATGACCCAATTATGCACTAAAAAGCATAGGAACGAGGCTAATTCGTTGACTAAATATGCTCAAATATTGGTCACATCAAATATCCCCAAACCGAACCTTTGCTCGTCCCGAGTAAAGAGGTGACAAAACTAGGACCCTTATTTAAACTAACCTACTAATATTGCCGATATGATACAATTAGCGGGTCTCACTCCGCCCCTTCAACTCACAACATAACAACCATGAGGTAGGATGCCTTCTTGCAAGGCAAGGTGGGGCTTGCCAAAATGGCGACACATCCAATCATTAAAGATCGTAAAATCATGTAATTGATGCATCTACAAAAGTATAGCTACTTTCCTCATCTAAGTGGCGGAAATTGTCTAAAGGGGAAGAAATTCAAGGGTCCACATTCCATTATAGATATAGTTTCTTCAAACTACTAAGCCTAGAAGGATACCAATAAATCACCTCCAAGTTGTGTCGAGCTAGGGTACCTTTGTCCTCAATTGTTAAATGCTTTCGTCAAGAGTAGACTCCCTATGGTGTTAGAAACACTGGAGAATCGTGGAATTCTCCTTCTTGCCTAGACAAGAAGAAGGGTCGTCCCCTCTCTACCATGCACAAAAGTGGATACGATGGAAAAGGGATCATAGTATTTGAGTTTCATTTCGGGAGTTTGCTTTTGTTGTTGTTTTTTCCCCCAATTTATTGTGGCATTTGACATTTTGAGAACAATTTCTTGCCATTTCTTTTGATGTTTGGCATTTTTAACACTTGACAACTTTTAACTTTTCTTTGCATTTATTTTGAACATTTTCCAAGTCACCCCATTTGTAGTGAGGGTGCTTATATTTGAAGCTTTAGGAGTCTATTTTTGCTCCTATTTTCATTTGATGCAATTGAAAACTTTTTTACTTTTCATTTCATTTCTTGAACTCAAATTTTGAACAATTTTTGTGCCCATTCCCTTTGATGACAAAATGTGGTAGAACATGGATCAGGGTTGCATGGTTTCAAGGGTCACCTTGGAATAAACGGAAGCCAAGGAGTTATCACACCACAAGGTACTCTTGACTAGGCCTTAATCCATGGGTCAAAGGATACTAGCATGACACATCCTAGGGTGTTTTACAAGTATTCTAACAAGCAAAGTCTTAAGAAGAAAAAGCATCTACAAGGACCTATATACACTTGTCAAGCTTCCAAAATAGACGGTTTCACAAATTTTTTTCTAAATGCAACTATATGCCATGATGCAACTAACATTTATACAACCTAATGCATATGCTTCTACCAACTAGTATGCCAAATAATCTAAATGCAAGTCCTATATTCACATTGTTTATACCGCATCAATCAAAATAAAGCCACATAGGCATTAACATAAAGAGGAAAAAGGAGATTGGAAAGATCATACCATGCGGTCTTCTATATCCTCATGTCTCGGATGTGGCGTAGTCAATCAATGTGAAAAAGGATGGACAAACATAAAACAATATATACAAGACTACACTACAAAGGAAATGAACATGTTTTTGTATTTTTCAATTTTTCAAATTTTTTATGCATTTTCGAAATTTTTCAATTTTTTTGGGTTTTTGTTTTAAAAAGTCAAGTTAGAATTTCCCATCCCCACACTAGTATGGGCATTGTCCTCAATGGCCAATACGATAGGAAATTATGCAATTTACATTAATATGCATGATTTCTAAACTAAATGCAAACTAAACTAAACTATACTACATGATGCATGTGTTTTTGTTATGGTGGAGAGCATAATTTAGATTAGCTCCCAATGCATATGCATAGACTTCCTCAAACCAAAATAGACACTATCTCTAATGTCAAAATTTTTGGGGGAGTTCATGCACAAAAATGCAATGCATGAAACTAAAATTTATCATTTTGGATTTTGAAAGTTGGGAACAATAAAAATGAACACCTTAATGGAACCAAGGTGTTAGTCCTATAATGTTGCTAGGACTCCACAAAATGATCAAGATAAAATAAAAACAAGAGAAGTAGACAAACCATAAAGGAGATGTAAGAATGTAGGATCCTCCAAGATTTTCTAGTCCTCACCCATCGTGTCATCATCATCATCATCATCATCATCATCAACTTCCTCACTTGAGGCATCATCAACCTCCATGGATGTGGAGTCATTTCCACTCTCACATTCACTTTCTTATTCATCCTCACTTTCCTCTTCTTCTTAAACTTCTTCATCTTCACCTTCTTCCTCATCACTCTCATCAACAACCATCTCCTCTTCACCCGGTCTACCATCTCTAGAAGTGCTAGGAAAGAATACATCCTTATCCGCCCAACTAGGCAAAGGACAAGATGGATCGAGAAGTCCTTGCCTAGCAAGATGTAGGAGGGGCGGATATTATGCTTTGTAAGCATCAACTCTATCATTATAAGCTTGTTTATGCATTTATTTCATCAATAGAGTTAAGTAATCGTTTCCCTCCTTGGTATTTTCGGGATTGAACTCGTGGTAGTCAAATGGATAAGGTGGGGTGATAATGGAGGAGGAGGGCTCGGCAACTTCTTCCCCTTGGTGTTGAATGATGTATTCGGCTTCTTCGGAGAGTGGGAGAAGGTAATTCGGCCTATGAACATTCAAGCGGCAAATTTTGCTAGGCAATGTGAAGGATCTAGCTTCATTTGTCAACCACCCTAATTTGTTGTCAAGAGTATCGTTCTTGACCCATTTAAACTTTTGAACCATGGTGGGCAAATCAATGAGATGGCCTCCTTTCACCGGTGTATAAGTGTTATTCTTATTGAAATCCCAGTTAAAGTGCTTCCACCTTTTGTTCTTGCCATACTCCTTTACTTAGTAACACCAATGAAAGCTTGAAATCTTCAATTTCTAGTAATACCCAAATCGATTTAGGATAGATGAATATTGCCTTGTATCCCAAAAATCGACTCAAAACTTGAATATTTTGGTGTTTTAATCACTTGTTGTTGTGTAGACACCTCATTTCTGCACCTCCCGCAAAACACCCGGTGATGATTGGGCCGCATGTTTGGTACGCGGAACGATTTGTGACAGTTCGTAAGTTTATCGTCAAGTGATTTCTCAAACATTTATGTCTACCTCTTAAATGTCATCTACGTGCCGATACGGTCGTTTTGACAGTAATTAGAGTACATTTGGAGTCCGGACCTAAAACCGTTTTCATTTTCTAACAACCATTTAAAATGCCGAGTCGGAATGTTTTGGAATGTTCCGGATATTTCTATTCCATATTTTATAAATCTTTTAGTCTTTGGTAAACAATTTCCCGTAATATTCACACGAAATATTAAGGAAAACCAAATTATTCCGTTATTCCATAAACTAAACACGGAAATCTTTCTTCCGCAGGAGAAAACCAATTGGGAAAGGACGCAGCAGGTGCTGCGCCTCTTCCAAGAGACGCAGTGCCTGCTGCGCCTCTTCCCAAGTCCTTTTCTGCGTATTTTTCGTATCTTTTTCATATCTTTTCGAGATTCACTTCCAAAGTCTCTCCGAAAACCTTAATTCCTTGACGTGATTAGTATAAATAGAGAACTTCGGTCTCACATATTTCTCACGCGAGTGTCCGCCCTTCTCTTCTCCCTTTGCATTCTAGACCACGTTCTTACTTTTTGGCATCTACGTGCTTGAACATTCGACAACGTAAGCTCGGATCTTTCTGAGTACCAGCCTCGTTTGCATGACCGACCAATTTGACCAACTCCACCATAATCAACATTAATCAATCTTAATCGTTTTCCTCTTACGAGGGCACTTTCGTCTACATTCGAGTCGAGCATCACTAATCGTATACTTAGTTCATCTCGTTTCATCAAACATGTAAGTCTGAGGGTGTATAATCTCTCTTTTATTTATTGTTATCTATTTATCGTAATCATATTATAAGGTTTATGTCGAAAGTATTTCTAAAACCGATTTATAAAACCATGCTTTAAATCCTTTTTACGAATTACCAGAAGATGGCCGTCGAGAAAGGACGCAGCAACTGCTGCGCCTCTTCGAAGTGACGCAGTACCTGCTGCGCCTCTTCGTGAGGCTGCCGCCGTTCTTGCTTCTCTTCTTCTTCCTTCGTCCTCTGTTGGTTTCGCCTGTTTGTTTTTCTTCGTCATTGTTTGTTCTTATTTCATAAGCATAATAATTCTAACATGTAACATATATTCATCATTAACAAATAATTTATCATTAATTCTCGACTTAAATCCCAAGTAATTCATATTTGCGGGTTTTCGTCATTAAAATCAAATTCGATTTTTAGAGGTTCGATTCATCAATATTGAGTCTCTGGAATTCGTCGGTGATATATTTTTCATCCGTTGTTCGCCATACCCATTATTAGTTCGTCATTAATAGCTTGTTTAATCTAATTAATTTTGTTTAGTTCATTAATTTGTAATTTATCCTTTTTAACCTTGTATTAATTCGTCCTAGTCGGTTTCATCCATGTTTATTGCTTTCATGACCATTAATCACATGTAAATAATCTATTAATCACTTCTATTCGAGTAAATAATGTTAATCAATCATTAAAATCACCAACGAGCATTAACGACTTGCAATTCCAGCTTCACAGCCAGAACTGAGGCAAGGAATAGACGCAGCCACTGTTGCGCCTCTTCCAGAGGACGCAGCTCTGCTGCGCCTGTTCCTGATTGATTTCTGTCTCTGAACTCCGTTGTTGCTTTGACCTAGTTTATTAATTACGTATTTAACTGACTATTATTCGTACTATCACCTTAATTTTTGTTCGTTAAATTATTTGTTTATTCTTTCTCAAATTATCCGTTTTCAAAGTATTTTCGACATAAATCATAAATCCGTTGTAATTATTGTAATTTTCTATTATTGTATTATTTATCGCATTTGTATGACTTATTTACATGCTCTCACATGCAATCAACCTTAAATCCTACTTCGACCTATTGTATGCTAATTACGTGTTCACCGACTTAGTTAATTCTCACATGCTAGGACCAAAACGTTGGATGTTGCATTGCATGCATATAATCGACAATATATCAAGTATAGACGATTTTCCCTAATCATTAGTAGAGGCCGCTATCGAGGCGGGCGGGATTAGGTGTTCGATCAAAAGAGCTTCCTAATACGTACCCTCACCCCTTACTCCAGATCTCTGTGAACATCCGTGTTCATTGGCATCCACGAGAGTCATTCTAGACATAGAATGCTAAGGTTAACGAGTTCTTGGTGTTCATGTCACTACTTTGTGTCTTGACATGGCACGAGGTATTCGAACGGTTTCCAATTTTCCACAATAAATTGGTGGAGACTCCACAAATGCAAACGCTTGTTTCCCAAGCGCCCCCGTGGCCCATGTCCACAGTTTGGCGACTCCGCTGGGGATAATAGACTTACGTGTAGCCAAAAGGGTGAAACTTGAACAAGGTTAGGGAATAGTTTGTACAAAACAATTGTCGGTTTTCATAACTCGGTCTTCCTAGATCGTTTGATTCGGCCTTCTTAGGCCCAACCCAACCCATTCGACCAATCGTCCCGTCTAAACGGTCCTAATTCTTATTTGGGCCTAAGGATGGATAGCGATTGACGTCATCCATACCATGGTACTTACTCTTGTTTGTATCAAGGACTTTCACTACTTGAGGAAATGAACTAGGAATCCGCCTTACTCTTGTTTGGTACGAGCCTTTCCACAGACTTCGGGTTTGATTGTTCGGTATGGCAACCCACCCTTTAAACCAAAACCCATTTAAATGCACTCAGCATCCCGTTATAATACTTGTATATTGTTTGTACCATACGTGATCACCCTTTTCTAAACAAAACCATGACGATTTTTTGTAAAATTCAAAAATCCTTCTTTAACATGTAAAATTTCGAACTTGGGCCTAATGTTAGCGCAAAACAAAGCCGAAACTCTGTCCAATTGTCAAGTCAAAATTCGGGCCTTAAAACCCATTTCAAAACTTCACTTCGAGTCCACTCCTACAACTACACTAAAGTTGACTAGGACCAACATTTTTTCAAACTTTGTCATTTCTTCAAAACTCACTGACACAAGTGGCACACTCCCACTTCACGAGTCAAAACATTTCTTTTCAAGTAAGTGTGCTAGAGTGGTCGATCGTGTTTTGATTCGTCGTCGGTCTCTTATCCAATTTCCAAGATGCCTGAAACAAGCGACGTGAACTTCAATCAACTCCAGGATAGTAATGATCAAATCCTAACCACGCTAGCTCCTCTCCAAGTTACTCAAGACAAAGTCTATGATCGCCTTGACACCATTGAGGGCCGAATATATGCCGTAGAAACGAGGATGCCTCCTCGAGAAAGTGAAATCGCTAATGACTTCGTGAATGACTTCAGGGATGAAAACCCTCCCATGGGTATGACTGCAGCTGAGAAACGACTCCAATACTTAGAGGAGCAATTGATGTATCTTAAAGGGGATGACATTTATAGGGAGAATAATAGCAAGTATGAGGCCGTGAGTTCCAAGTTGCCAACCAACTTCAACATGACGGATATCCCGAAATTCAAGGGGCATGAAAACCCTTTGAACCATATCCGTGCCTTCAAGGATTACATGCCTATCAAAGGCATTAAACCCGAGATGTTCTTAAGGATCTTTCCTTCATCTCTTGACACCATCCCAAAACAATGGTTCTATTCGCTAGATCACAAGAAAATCATTACTTGGGACGATGCCGCAATCGAGTTTGCTAAACAATATGCGGATAATGCTGAAATCCAAGTCCACATGCGCACTTTAGAGGTTCTTACCCAAAATGACAAAGAAGGTTTCACCGATTTTCTAAGTCGGTGGAGGAAGACTAGTACTCAACTTGTTGAACGTCCGGATGAGGCTACCCTTGTGGAGAAATTCGTGGACAACCTAAAGCCCGTCTATGCAAATCATTTGAGGTATCAAAATATCAAGACTTTTAAAGATTTGACCGTACTAGGGACAAGGATCGAAGATGACATTCGTAAAGGGCTCTTGTCCAAAACGATAGGTCGTGGATATCAAGGCTCAACAAGTCGTTCTTACGGCTCTACTATCAAGACTGATGAAGTTAACCTCCTTGAGCCATCTAAGAAGAGTACCCCTCCAAAGAAATTCACAAATCTTGGGGACACATATTCCAACGCTCTAAAAAGATTGATAAAACTCGGGAAACTTATACCCATAGGCCCTACGCCTGAACCAGAAAAGAAATCCAAGTTCTGGGATGAGAATTCGTACTGCGAATACCATAGAGGTAATGGACATGATACGGAGAAATGCTACAAATTAAAAAATGTACCTCAAGACATGATTGAAGACGGTCGCCTACCAATACCACCTGGAGGTAAGACTAATAACACTAAGAATCCTCTTGGAGTTCTAGTGATTACAAATGAAGAATCTACCATAGATTGTTCACATCTCATTTCCTCGGTCGAAGATGAAGTTCATGCAATAGAAAATAAAGGGATCTACTCCACCATTTCCTCAACCATCACTGATTTCATCGCATGGGCAAAAAGTGTGGATAGGCAAGTCTTGGAACTAGAGAGTGCAGTGGCAACCTTACGTGGCCCCAACGCCACACCTAAAGAACGTGCACCACTAGTTTTCTCTCAAAACACTACAATGCAAGAAGTAGTAGCCATGGTTGATGAACTTGTCGACCAAATTATCCAATTAGAAGCTGAAATCATGAGAATGAGGGAACTTGCTACTATCAATGGAATATGGGATGATGATGACGAAGATCTGTATCTCACTGAACACTACTTAGTCAAAATCAGTGAGGAAATAGTCCAGAATTGTGAAGATCAAGATGTAGATCACCTTACTCGTTCAGGACGCCCATACCAAAATACTTCCCAAAATGGTCCCATAGCAAACAGTCCAACCAATGTAGTCACACCAAGTGATAATGAAGAAGGCTCTACCGACCATCTACTAAAGCAACTACAAAAGACAAAGGTTGATCTTTCAGTCTAGCAACTAGTGTCAAGCTCATTCCCACATCGCCAAGCCTTACTGCAAGATTTGGCCAAACTAAATGTGGCATATAACTCTACACCCAACGACGTGGTCAACTTGGTCTTCCAAGAATCACCAAAGCTAAGTAATCCTTTTACTTTCTCGGATGAGGATTTGCCACCCTTCGGTGCTGGTCATAACTTGGCTCTTTATATCACCGTCATTTGCTTAAAGAAGAATATGCCAATGACCTTGGTAGATGATGGCTCCGCGGTCAATGTCATACCCTTGAAAACGGCATATAAATTGGGCATAAAAGAATCAGATTGGACTCCTACCAATCAAGGTGTTCGCGCATATGATGGTACACGACGAAATGTGGTAGGACTTGTTAACCTAACCATGGCCACAGGGCCGGTTGAGCGAAAGGTCAATTTTCAAATAGTAGACATTGAGGCATCCTTCAACATAATTCTAGGAAGACCCTGGATTCACGCTTCCAAAGCGATAACATCCACACTCAACCAGAAAATCAAAATCCCACTAAATGATAAGGTGGTAACGATCACTTCGTCGCCCATCAAGGCAATCATCTAAAAGAAGTCAATCAATCAAGTCCCTACAGATCCAGTGCATGAACTTGGGGGCTTTCACATCATAAACGTCATAGAGAGCGAATTGGCACCATTATACTTCACTCCCTACTCTAACCTAGTGGTCAACCACCTACTCAAAAACCAGGGATACTTCCCGGGAATGCATTTGAATCCTATCTGAAGGAGCACCATCGCCCCCTACAAAAAGGGTAATTCACAAAGAATACCCCTTGGATTAGGATACAAACCCACCAAAGAGGAAATTCTCGAGATGCTCGCTCAAATTCAAAACCGTAAGAATGTGGGAATCCAAATGCAACCTTATCTCCCTACCCTAAATGGATACTTCGTTAGGGAAGGAAGTCAGGAATTCTTTCATGGATTTCCCGAACCTTGGCATTATCTCGAAAGGAAGTTAGCCGGAATCGAGATCTTTCACGATTGCTACTTCATTCCTCCAGAAACGGTTCCTACCGTCAAGACTCGTCAAGCACCTTGCCTAGACGAACAAGCCGTGAGTCTACTATTTGGAGAAAATCGATTTATTAGAGCCGCGCAGGACGAGATCATTACTATGATACTTCAAGACGATCACTTCAACCCTACCGCGTTAATCACAGAAATCAACACCAATCAGAAGAAAGGATGGAGAAAATCGATCAAGTGGACAAACAATCAAGGAAGACTCTTCAAGCTTACTACTGGAGAAGGAGAGATGTTCAAAGGAGAACCAGAAGACGATGAATTCGAGTCAGAGTCAGAGTCGGAGTCAGGGTCGGAGTCTAGAAAAGTTCCTAGAGAGTCTCCTCCTGTCGTCATTCCCACTCCCCTCGTTTCTCCTAGCCTAGTATCAGATAGCAACAGTAGTTCGGGAAATGCCCCAACCACTGTCCCTTTACTGCCACTGACCACAGATCAAATGGCTTCTCTGTTTCAACTTTTCTCAAATATTAATATGAATAAATCAGGTTCTGCTTACTCTTCGTGTTATCTTGAATGCAATTCTGTTTACGATGATGATGAGAATGACCCAGACCCTGACTCAATCGAGATACCTCCCTACATAGCCAAAGAAATACTACAAGAGGGGGAAAGGGAACCAGTGATAGAAGATACTGAACCCATCAACGTAGGAACTGAACTAGAACCCCAAGAACTTAGGATAGGGACAATCCTAAGCCCCACCGAAAGGGCCAATTTCATAGACCCACTACACGAGTTCAAAGACATTTTTTCTTGGTCCTGCAAAGATATGCCAGGGATCGACAAGGAGATTGCAGAGCACAGAATACCAATCAAACCAGGATTCAAACCCGTGAAACAGAAGCTTCAAAGGATGAGGACAGAATGGGCTCTTAAGATCAAAGAAGAAGTCGATAAACAATTCAAAGCCGGATTCATCAAAGTTTCCGAGTACTCAGATTGGGTAGCTAACATAGTACCCGTACCCAAAAAGGATGGGAGAATCCGTGTTTGTGTTGACTTTAGAGACTTAAACAAAGCAAGCCCTAAAGATGACTTTCCTCTACCACATATCGACATATTAGTGGATAATACAGCGGATCACGCGTTGCTATCCTTCATGGATGGATACGCGGGATATAACCAGATCAAGATGGCCTTAGAGGACATGCATAAGACAACCTTTGTCACTCAATGGTGGACCTACTGCTACACGGTTATGCCGTTTGGGTTAATCAACGTCGGAGCTACATACCAACGTACCGCAACTACGCTCTTACATGATATGATGCATAAAGAAGTTGAGGTATACGTAGATGACATGATTTTCAAGTCCAAGGAAAGAGAGGGACATATTGCGAACCTTCGCAAATTCTTCTCGAGGCTACGGAAGTACAACATGAGGCTCAATCCTCAGAAATGCGCATTCAGAGTAACATCTGGTAAACTCCTGGGATACGTGGTTAGCCAACGAGGTATAGAAATAGACCCTTCAAAGATCAAAGCATTAATCAAAATGCCGCAACCTCAAACAGAGAAAGAAGTTAGGGGATTCCTAGGCAAGGTACAATACATCAGTCGATTCATATCGAAACTCACCATGATCTGCGAACCCATATTCAAGAAGTTAAAGAAAACAGACCACACCATGTGGGATGATGACTGTCAGAAGGCTTTCGACCGAATCAAGGAAATACTAGCCAAACCACTAGTGCTCATGCCACCCCAACGAGATCAACCTCTTGGTTTATATCTCACGGTAACTGAAACGGCCATGGGCGCCATACTAGCTTAAATCGTAAGAAAAGAAGAAAGAGCCATCTACTACCTTAGTAAGAAGTTCTTGGAGTACGAGTGCAAATACACACCACTCGAGAAGACATGCCTCGCTCTTGTGGGGGCAACGAAGAAGCTACGCAACTACATGCTTAGCTACTCCGTCAAAATATTCTCAAAAAGGATCATGTCAAATACCTCTTCGAGAAACCCGTTCTTAATGGACGTCTAGCGATATGGACTTTGATGCTCTCTGAGTTCGATCTCAAGTATGTGCCTTTGAAAGTCATAAAGTGGCGCGCCGTTGCCGAATTCTTTGCAGAGAATCCCATCAATGATACACAAACAATAGACACTTGGTCATTTCCGGATGAGGATATACTCCAAACGGATGTAGACTCCTGGGATCTCTATTTTGATGGAGCATCGAACTTAAGAGGATTTGGAATATGGGTGTTGCTCATTTCTCCTGAAGGCGAGCATACACCAATATTTTTCAAACTCGACTTCGAGGTGACAAATAACGCTGCAGAATACGAAGCCTGTCTCATTGGATTGCAAGCGGTAGTAAGTTTAGGCATCAAGAATCTTCGAGTACATGGGGATTCTTCTTTGATCATCAATCAAGTTACGGGATCTTGGAAAATCCGAAGCGAAAGCTTGGCACCTTATCAGGCCATAATAGACCAAGTAGCCTAATTATTCGATCAAGTAACCTACTTACATCTACCTCAAGAAGATAATCAATTTGCGGATGCTCTTGCAAAACTCGCATCTTTGATTAACATGCCGGATAGTATGGTAGAAATGCCTTTATGCATGGAACGGCGATCAGAGCCAGCTTATGTGCACAAAATCATCGATGAAGAGGAAATTACGGAGGAGCCTTGGTTCCAAGCAATCCTAAACCTAAAACTCAACGGCACCTATCCACCGGAAATGGACAAAAGGAGACAACGCGCTATCCATTTGCTAGCTTCCCAATACGTCCTCATGCAAGGAGAGCTATACAAAAGAACACCTCTTGGTGTAGTCCTACGTTGTCTTGATCATTCACAGGCACAAAAAGTGATGGAAGAAGTCCATGATGGAGAATGTGGCCCTCACATGAGTGGACCCATGATGGCAAATAAAATCACACGTTTAGGATATTATTGGACCACGATGGAATCTAATTGAATCAAATATGTGAGACATTGCCATAATTGCCAGATCACCCCATTGCTTTATACCATGACGTCTCCCTGGCCATTTTCTGCTTGGGGAATTGACATCATCGGCAAGATCACTCCAGCCGGAAGAGGAGGTCACTGTTTCATCCTAGTAGCAATCGATTACTTCACCAAGTGGGTAGAAGCAGCTTCCTACACAAGTCTTACAGCCAAGAACGTGGCAAAGTTCATACAAACCAACATTATCTGTCGATATAGTTGCCCACATGAGATCATCAGTGACAATGGATCACACTTCCAAGCTGAGACTAAACAATTGCTAGCCACGTACAAAATCAGGCATCACCACTCCTCGCCATATAGACCACAAACCAATGGCGCGGTAGAGGCAGCAAACAAAAGTGTTATCACGTTTCTCAAGAAAATGATTGACAACTATAGGGATTGGCCAAGCAAGATACCCTTTGCTTTGTGGGGATACCGTACATCCGTTAGGATGCCCACTGGGGCTACTACTTTCTATTTGACCTACGGCATGGAAGCCGTACAACCCGTCGAGCTAGAAATACCATCCTTGCGTACTTTACTCGAGAGTCAAATCCCAGAAGCCGAGTGGAAGAGGGATAGATATGAAGAACTCATCCTCCTTGATGAACGAAAGTTACGTGTAGTACATAATGTGCAAACATATCAGGCGCGCATCAAACGAGCCTTCAACAAAAGGGTTAAGCCAAGGAACATCAAAGAAGGAGATTTGGTCCTCAAATCTATTAGGGCTCTTTTACCTGTCGATCCACGAGGAAAATTCAAATCCAATTGGGCCAGGCCATTCCAAGTCAAGTCCATACTTCCAGGGGGTGCTCTTAGGATCACAGACTTAGACGGGAATGAATTTTCCAACCCGACAAACCTTGACCAATTAAAACTTTATTATGCCTAGAATATGAGCAAAAACGCGCCTCGCGTAACCTCACGTGTTGCTCTTGTGGCACGTAATAAACGGCCCCTGGCCAAGCTGAATCAAGCTAATGTCATCTTGCTCTTGCATTTTAACAATTCGTCATTGTCATTTCATCAAATAAACTAAATTGCATTTTCGGAGTAAGTAAAGCACATGCTTATTTTCTAAAGTTCATTACAAGCTCTTGCTTAGAACAATTATTCTTTTACATTTATTCGAACTACGCGCAAGGGTTTGATTTCATTTTTAAGTGAATACGTAGGCAATCCTTCACGGGATACAACCCACTTAATTATCTTAAATGTAAATAGAAGGACATCTGCAAATGCATTTGAAATTCGACAAGAATAATGAAAAGAAAACCACAACGATTTCATAACCAATAAATCTCTTTTATTTCATTTCTTTAATAATAATACGTTACATAATAAAATCATAATAAAAATAAATAGGCTAGGATTCTAAAACCCCACCTTCTTATTACAATAATAATAATAATAAATAATAATAAAAGACATAGGCTACTCTTCCATTTTCTCTTTGCCTTTGTCATTTTTATCATACTTCTTGTCGCGACCTCGAGCCGGACGCTCCTGCGCCACTTCCGACCTAATCACCAATGGTCTCTCTTGTGGGCTTGCTTTGCCATTCTTGCCAACCACCATCTCGATGGCAGGAGAAGTCTTCGGTTTCTTCGAAGGATGAACAACTCGAAACCCGGCTTCTTCCTCTCCCTCAGTCAGATGTTTCTCCTTCTCCTTTTCCACCTCGCGAACCTTGTAGTCAACAGGTTCACGCATCCTCAATCTCTCGCGCTCCTCCGGAGTAGCAGCTTTCCTCCACCGCATATAGGAATCTGACACCCATAGAGCACTGACAGAAGAATTCAAGAACCACATGTTCCTCTGAGCCCATTTGATGGCCCATTCTCTTCGACTCTCTGTAGTAAGCGCCACGGCAGTCTGCGGGACAGTGTCAAGCTTCGGGATCATCTGCTTCAATCCAACCTGCCTCATCAACCTCTCCGGGAAGATGCATACCATAAACTCCAAGCCGTGAATGCGAACAGAACGGGTAGGATCTAGGGAAGATACTCGAGTAACAGATTTGAGGTGCCACCATGGTACGATCCATCTAATTAAGGGGCCATCTTCACTTTTCAACTTGTTTTCCCAGTAGTTGCACACTCGAGTGAAGTCCACCATGTAAAGCCTGGTCCTCATTGCAATCGAACGAGCATGGTAAGAAAGAACATTAGTTGGGGGCTCGATCAATCGAAGACGCTCCATAAGCCAAACCTACCAAAAGCGGGTATTAGAAAAAAAAAAAAAAGAGAAAAAAAAAGAAAACAAAAACGAAAACAAAAAAAAAAACAAAAGAGAAAACAAAAAAATTTCTTTTACCTGCAAGATAATGGGACTTCACAAATAAGGTAGGTCGCGATTGGCTTTCCTGTTATCCAAGCCCAATAGGATCTCTCCTAAACACAGACAAGCTGGGCTCCTGCGCAGCTCCATTTGCTCAATCAGGCTCAAAAGACGACGGTCGCCCCTCATGTCCTCATCAGCATGCCCTTGAAGGACTTATACATGCAATAGGCAAAACCCGAATGCCCTCTGCCTTGCAACATAATAAACGGTAGGATCAGCCTTATTGATGAAGCGATCAATGAAATCCAACATTCTCACTCCTTTCGAAGTCACAAGACGGTCAACATCCACTCTGGCCAATCCAAGCAAATGTCTAAACTTATTCTTATACCCTTGTGAAGTGGAGGGAATAGCAGGCAAATGTTCCGGATCCCAACCCCCAATCGCGGCAATCTCCTCAGGAAATGGGCAAATGTCTCCTCCAGGAAAGGCAAATACGTGATGATTCGGGTCCCAATAGTCAAGACAAGCATCGAGAAACGGTTTGACTACTTTGATCAACTTCAAGCTCAAAAGTGCTCCAAAATTATAAGCACTCATGTCATACTTCTCCACACTAGAGAACTCATTTGTCCATTCCTTTAGACGAATTTCAAGAGTATTCATGATGTAATCTTATTTTGGGAGTCTTTGTGTAATAAGACGAAGAAAGACGGAAGAATTATGTGAATAAAACCTCCTTCGACGTCTCTATTTATACTAAAAGTTGTTTCCTAAAATCTGTTAGAACGGACGCACTGGGGAACAGGCGCAGCAGGTGCTGCGCCTCTTCGAAGGGACGCAACTCTTGCTGCGCCTCTTCCTCAGCCGTTTTTCTGTGATTTTCCGCGTTGGATCTTTCCTAAATTCCTCAACGAATAATTTCCTATTCATACGGGTTATTATTTTGATAAATGTGTCAAGTTACCATATTTCGTGTTTCCTAATTTCGCAGGCACGCATCTCGAGCCGATATCGACATTTTCGTCATTTTAGCACACTTATACATTTCTTTTTTTTAAATCTTCTTTTTTGGGGAATCATTTCACCAATTTAATTTCATTTATTCCTTTTTTACATTTTGGTATTTAATTTCATAATATCATTTTTCGAACTTTACCTTTTTTTCCTTTTGGGGAATCATTTTACTCTCCATTTCAAACTTATATGTTTTTATTTTTTCTTTTTTTAGGGGGTAACCCTCCCTACCGTCCGGTCATTTCTGACCAAATTTTTGCATTTTCATTTCTGGTCATTTTTTGCATTTTCGAGTCATTGTTTTGCGCTAATTTAGGCCACGTGTACAAATATATGTTGTATGAGATTTCTGTGTAAATTTCGGAAGCATGACGACGTAAACCGTCATTTACCAAACCTTTTCAAAGCTAACCTGCAGGTACAAATAAAGCAACCCAGCAGCAAAGGCACTCAGGCCATCATATATACAACCAAAAAGGGATATGTACACCAAACTGGGGGCTCGAGCCCCAAAACAGAATCCAAATGTCCAAAAATGTATAAATGTACAAAATCCAGCGAAAAAACAAGAAACAACAAGAAAGCTACTGCTCGTCGCCGTCTAGCTCAGCAACTGTCGCCTCAAGAGCAGCAACCTCGGCGTCACGAACCTCGAGCTCCCTCAGCAGGCGAGCCGTCTCCTCTCGGGACTGGGCAAGCTCTCGCTCCCTCTGCAAACGACAAAACTGACTCATTTCAAGCATAAAGGAAAATTAGAAAACTCAAAAATAAAGTAAACGGAAGGTTCATACCTGACGTCCTCGGCCACCAGCAAGTGCTTCGACGGCGGTAGCCCGCAGCCGGTTGGCTACCCTCCACAAAGCCACGAACCGGGATGGCGCGACCTGTATTTCGAAAGGAAAATGTTTAGCGATTGGACAAACTCGAGCAAATGTGTTCTTACACGCAAATTATACAAGCTAGAAGACTCACCCTCCGAATCAGATGTTGCCAATCGTCTAAGCCAGCATCTCTCACCGCCACGTCAAAGTCACGTAGCTCGGAGATCGTCGTCATCCCCATCGTGTCGGTGGACTCAAGGGTCTCGGGGTACTCTGGGGGCTCGATGCCCGCCGCCTCGACCTCCTGCAAAGTCAGATGATTTCTATTAACCGATGATCTTTCATCGTATGTTCAAACAATCAAAAATAAAAGAGGGCAAAGCACTTACCACAACTGGCCAGTACGCCAACCTCCCATAGAGGAACGCCGAGTAGTCCTCACCAGGAAGGAGGAGGGTGTCGCCACCAACGCCAGCCAAGTCAGCCTCCCTCTAAGCCTCAGAAGGCTCCCTAAACATCGTCCGAGAAGGATCGATGGGAACCGTCAAGATGTCCCGAGAGCATTGTCGAGCCAAAGGCTCACCCAAGTACCACACAGGACCCATCGACGTCCTCAGCAGCAGCCGGCTCGAGCTCCTAGGTCGAAGGACCTCAGCCACAAAAGGAGGAGCGCCAGCGTACTCCTCCCAAGGCCTAGGCACCCACTAGAAAAGAAAACGAAGGGTCATTATCATGATCAGTTCTAAAAGTAGAGAAAGAAAAGTCAAAGGTAAGGTGAAATACTTACGCCGTCCAGCTGAAGAGCGTTCACCTCCCGCCGACAGACGTCGTGGAAGGAACGCCGACTCCTCGTGCGGCACATCACCCAATCCCTCACGACGGGATAAGCCTTCTCCACCGGCTCCGTCCTCTTGGGCGCTGATATGACCATAATTGGCGCATATTTAGCCCCCGAATTAGCCTTGTTTCCATACTTTTCAGTGCTTATTTGGGTCATTCCTTATCTTTAGTTCTTTGTTTTGCATATTCTTTGAGATTTTGATCCCTTGGTAGGAAAGGAGTAAGAATCTTGCATTTTCATGGCAAAACGAGACTAAATTGATCGAATTCAATGACCAAGCATCAAGGAGGGACAAGATTAGAAGGCCTTTGTACATATTATAGTAGAAGAGCAATGTTGAGAAAAGATCCTTGAGTCCCCAAGGAATTTATGAAGAAAAGGGAAGAAAAGAAGAAGAATTGTTGCTGACTGACAATCCGAGCGGATTGCCAACAATCCGTCCGTCCCCGTTAAGAAGACAATCCGAGCGGCTTTGCCACAATCCGCTCGGATTCCCCTCCACAATCCGCCCGATTCCCCTGAATCCGCTCGGATTCCAACGCCTGAATCCGCCCGTCCCGACCCTATTCCGCCCGGATTCCAGCACAGCACGGATTATCTTCTTGAAGCTACGAAAAGAGAAGCCCTTCTCTCAAGAAATACCGGAGTGTCCTTGCTCAACTTAAAAAGTGTAATTACTAGTTTAGCCCTTAGTTAACCCTAATGCATCCTCCCTAATTTCCACTATAAATACCCCATTAGTCTAATTAGGAGAGCATGTTCTTCTTATCAATAATTAGTGTAGTTAATATCAATCAAATCTCTCTTTAATATTGTAGTCAAGTATTAATCAAGTTTTAATCCAAGTTTTAGTTCTTTAATCTCTCCTTTGTTCATCCTTTATTTTGGGTAATTGAAGATTATTTGGGTTATTGTTGGGAGATTGACAACCTCTCAATCTAGCATTCAAGTACTTCTATTATTCTTGCTTTATTATTGGAATCATTAGTAAGTATAATCTCTTAATCCCCTTTTAATTATTGTTAATTACTTTCATTTATTCATCATGTTTCATATTGTTGGTATGATTGACAACCTTGCTAGCATGATCAACATGATAATGAGTGAGTAGTCTCTTAGCTAGGGTTAATGGGTGATTAGGGGAAACCAACATGGGGAATGATTCATGCTTAAATTAATATGCTTTCATGTTTTATTTGCTTGCTTGTTTTGATCTCAACTCATGCACATGTTATATTTGATGAAATGCTAAACCTATGAATCCTTGCATTTACTATCATCTTCTATCTTTTCAATGAGACTTGTAAGACATAACCCAACTCGAGTCTCATTAGACCATGCATGTTGTTGAGTAGGGAAGATTAAGTCGACTTGTAGGTGTTGTACAATCTAATCGATTCGGCTCCGGGACCCAAACTTTCCTAGGATTGTAAGATATAACCCAACTCAATCCATCACAACAATAATCGCTTGCTTATAATTTGAGAACATGTTTGTATGATCATATCCCATGATTCCCCTATGATCCCATGACACCCTAGTGCCTTTAATCAATTGTTTACACCCCTTTAATTCATCTTGCTTGTTTATTTTCATTGCTATTTTAGTTTAGTGACCTTCTACATCAACCCAATTTGTGACACTCCTTAGACACCACTAGTTACAATAGAAATCTCATTTCACTCCCGTCCCTTGGGATCCGACCTTTACTTGCCTCTTTACTAATTGTAGAGTTGTTTGTGAAGTTATAAATTGTGTTTTGATTCGACCGTGACCAACGACCACATCTTAATTTGTGAACACTTAGCGGGATCGCATCAAAAATGGCGCCGTTGCCGGGGACGGTGTTTGTTTGATTTAGATTTCTTTTTATTGTCATTAGTTGTGTCTCTCTTCGCCTTGAGGAAGTAAAACTCCTCAAGGTTTGTTCTAATTGTTGTTGAGTTGTTTGATATTTTGCATGTCTAGAAGGTTACAAGGTGATTTGTTACCTTTTGACCGTGAAATCGAAAGAACCTTGACGAACAATAGGAGAGTTGTTAGGAGGAATTTACGAGGTATTGGTGAAGTTGTCCAACCCACTAGTGAGTTTGTCAATCCTTTCGCAATAGAAGGAGAAGAAAACCCATTAAACAATACCCCACAAAATCCACCTACAATGCCAAAATTCTCGTCACACTCCGTACCCACCGAGGAGAATCTACCAAATGGTACTCCTACACCGCAACACCTCACCGGAAATTTTATTGCCAAGTCCGCCTTCATCCAATTAGTTGAGAGGAGCCAATTCGGGGGGATGCCTAGTGAGGACCCTCATTCTCATATGGAAACCTTTTGCGACTATTGTGATGCTATCTCTCAAACGGGCGTGACTCAAGACCAAAAGAGATGGGTCTTATTTCCATTTTCCTTAATCGGCACCGCGAAGCAATGGTTGAAGGGCCTTGATAAGGCCACCCTTGGAATAGATTCTTGGAAGAAGTTGGCTCTAGCTTTCTACAAAAAATTCTACCCACCGGAAAAGACTAACATGCTAAGAGCTCAAATTACGGGTTTTAAGCAAAGGGATGAAGAGTCTTTGTATGAAGCTTGGGAGCGGTTCAAGGGAATATGTCGCTCATGTCCTCACCATGGACTTAGGAAATGGTTTTTGGTGCAACAATTTTGGAATGGTTTATATGAAGATTCTAGGAATATTCTCAATATGGGATCAAATGGAATGTTCACCGAAGTTGATGACAATCAAACATGGAACAAGATTGAGGAAATGGCGGTCCATAACTCACAATATAGTAGACCTCGCAAGGCTACTAGAGGAGGAAAGCATGAAGTGGACTCCGTTACTCAATTGGGTGCTCAACTTAGTGCTCACATTGACACAATCAACTTGAAGTTTGAACAAGCTATGGCTAGACTTGAGGAAAACTCAAAATCATCAAAGCATCATGTTAATGCCATGACGGCATCCTCATCAATCCCAAGTGGGATATGTGAGAGTTGTGGAACTTTGGGACATGACCAAGGAGAATGTAGGGGAACAAATGAACAAGCGAATGCTTTCCTAGCATACAAGAGTGGTACCCCTTATTCCAACTTTTACAATGAAAACACCAAATTCCATCCAAATCTCTCATACAAAAGCCAAAATGTTCAAAACCCTCAAACAACATACACTCCACCACCCATGAGAAACCAAAATCAAAGACCCTTTTACAATCAAAACCAAGGTTACCAAAATCAAAATCCATACAATCACCAAAATGACCAAGGTTTTGATGTCCAAAAAGCGGTCCTCCAAATGCAAAAGAATCAACAAGAATTTTTCACTCAAATGCAAAAAGATAGCCAAGCAAAGGAAACCACCATCAACAAAATTCTAGCTCACACCAAGATGTTGGAAACACAATTGACTCAACTAGCATCTTCAAGCTCACAAAGACAAAAGGGGCAATTACCACCTCAAAGTAATCCCCCTAGACATGAAACGGTTAGTGCCATTCTTTTGAGAAGTGGTACAAGGTATGAAGCACCGAAGAAGCAAGTTTAGAATGAAGTTGTGGAAGCTAGTGAAAAGGAAGAAATTGTGCAAAACTCCAAAGATGGAGAATCATCAAAAGAAGAAAGTTCAAAGAAAAATGAAGACAAGGCCAAGGAGAAGGAGCCCATTGTGATTAGACTTCCTTTTTCCAAGTCGTCAAGCCAAGCCCAAATTTGATGATCAACTTGGAAAGTTCATGGAAATTGTGAAGAATTTGGAAGTCTCAATTCCTTTCACGGAATTAATCAATCACGTTTCGGCCTATGCGAAGTACATGAAAGATATCCTCTCAATCCGGAAGCTTGAGACTATCGCCTTCACTAAGGTGAGTAGTGTAGTACTTCAAGGGAGTTCACCTCCAAAGTTAAAGGATCCGGGAAGCTTCTCAATATCGTGTACCATTGGCGACACGACGATCAACAAAGCCTTATGTGATCTAGGGGCTAGTGTGAGTGTCATGTCGTACTCGGTAAGTAAAAGGTTAGGGATGGGAGAGCTTAAATGCACCAATATCACACTTCAAATGGCCGATAGATCGACGAAGACACCATTAGGGATATGGGAAGATGTCCCCGTGCGAATTGGGAAGTTTTTCATCCCGGTGGACTTTGTCATTGTTGATATGGAGGAAGATTCCAACATTCCAATCATCCTAGGAAGACCTTTCCTACACAACGCCGGTGCGGTAATTGATGTGAAACATGGTGAGCTCACTCTAGAAGTGGGAGATGAAAGCATAACCTTTAATCTTGACAAGACTATGAGAGCTCCTCGTTTGCATGAGCCATGTTTCATGATTGATCATTATAGCCGAAAGGATGAAAGGAAGAAATCGGAACTCCAATGGAAGAAGAAAGTCGAAGATGCTCCATTAAAAGAGCAAGTGAATTGTGACAAGGAGAGCTTGCAAAGCTCATCCAAATCAACCAAGGAAGAAGAGGATGGCCTCATTGGCCAAGAGAACAAATTGGGAGAGTTGTCTCCATCTAAGCAAGAGATATTCAATGATCAACTCAATGAAGTTTGTGGTCTTTGCGACGACGAGTTTGAAGGGATTTTTAATCCCTACATTGGACATGCCATCGATCAAGACCAACAACAAGGGCCAAGGTCTATTGAGACCCTCTACCATGATAATGAACAAGCTTTTGATTACTTCTTCAAGTTGTTGAGCAACATCAACAACCCCTTGGACATGCCCCCTTGACATCTCATCAAGAATGAGAGTTTGGTGGAGTCCTCCCAAACCACCACTTGTAAATATTTCTAACTCCCTAACTTACTTTTCAATTATTGAATTGCATTTTTGTCATTCTTTGGATTTTTTATTTACTTTGATCAAAATAATTGTCATATAAGAGAGAAGTGAGGGAGGGACTAACAATTTCAATTGATGTGTAGTGTTTTACCTTAGTGTGGGGATGGCAATTGCCTAGGCTATCCATACCTTAGTAGTGCCCCCATAATGAAGAACACAAGACTTGAAGAAAGAATGGAAGAATGATAAGGGAAATGCGCTGTGCACGGGTGGAACTGAATCTGTGTACACAGAGGAAGAATCCGAGCGGATTCCCAAGAATCCGCCCGTCTTGCAGAATCCGAGCGGATTGCAGAAAAGACGAGCTGAATTTTGAAATTTTCTTGACTGTTAAAGAATCCGAGCGGATTCCACAGAATCCGCCCGTCTTAAAGAATCCGTCCGTCCAGAAAGAAAGACGTCCGTCTTTGAAGCTGAGGAAAACAAGCAAATTTCTCGGATTCCCCTGAATCCGCTCGGATTCCAACGCCTGAATCCGCCCGTCCCGACCCTATTCCGCCCGGATTGCAACACAGCACGGATTATCTTCTTGAAGCTACGAAAAGAGAAGCCCTTCTCTCAAGAAATACCGGAGTCTCCTTGCTCAACTTAAAAAGTGTAATTACTAGCTTTGCCCTTAGTTAACCCTAATGCATCCTCCCTAATTTCCACTATAAATACCCCATTAGTCTAATTAGGAGAGCATGTTCTTCTTATCAATAATTAGTGTAGTTAATATCAATCAAATCTCTCTTTAATATTGTAATCAAGTATTAATCAAGTTTTAATCCAAGTTTTAGTTCTTTAATCTCTCCTTTATTCATCCTTTATTTTGGGTAATTGAAGATTATTTGGGTTATTGTTGGGAGATTGACAACCTCTCAATCTAGCATTCAAGTACTTCTATTATTCTTGCTTTATTATTGGAATCATTAGTAGGTATAATCTCTTAATCCCCTTTTAATTATTGTTAGTTACTTTCATTTATTCATCATGTTTCATATTGTTGGTATGATTGACAACCTTGCTAGCATGATCAACATGATAATGAGTGAGTAGTCTCTTAGCTAGGGTTAATGGGTGATTAGGGGAAACCAACATGGGGAATGATTCATGCTTAAATTAATATGCTTTCATGTTTTATTTGCTTGCTTGTTTTGATCTCAACTCATGCACATGTTATATTTGATGAAATGCTAAGCCTATGAATCCTTGCATTTACTATCATCTTCTATCTTTTCAATGAGACATGTAAGACATAACCCAACTCGAGTCTATTAGACCATGCATGTTGTTGAGTAGGGAAGATTAAGTCGACTTGTAAGATATAACCCAACTCAATCCATCACAACAATAATCGCTTGCTTATAATTTGAGAACATGTTTCTATGATCATATCCCATGATTCCCCTATGATCCCATGACACCCTAGTGCCTTTAATCAATTGTTTACACCCCTTTAATTCATCTTGCTTGTTTATTTTCATTGCTATTTTAGTTTAGTGACCTTCTACATCAACCCAATTTGTGACACTCCTTAGACACCACTAGTTACAATAGAAATCTCATTTCACTCCCGTCCCTTGGGATCCGACCTTTACTTGCCTCTTTACTAATTGTAGAGTTGTTTGTGAAGTTATAAATTGTGTTTTGATTCGACCGTGACCAACGACCACATCTTAATTTGTGAACACTTAGCGGGATCGCATCAGGCGCGAGGCCCGGAAAGTAGGAGTAGACCCACGCCTGTAAATCAAGATAATCAGCAATGATCTTTCGTGACTTGATAAGAAAAGGAAATGATCTTTCATGAGAAGAAGTGAAGGTTCATACCTCCAACAGCAGTCCAGGGCCGACATCAGCAGGAGAAGTCCCCTTCTCCATCAACTCCGGATGAACCATGGCCCTCATGAAGCGGATGAGGACCGCAAAACCAGCAGTGACCCAGTCCCAATGGCCTAGGGAACTCGGGTCAGAAACAAAGGGAAGAAGCTTCGTCGAAAGCCTCTCTCCCTTGTCTCCGAGGTAGATCGAAGACAAGAACCACCAGAGCCACAAGCGGACTCTCTGCTCTGCAGTGTAGGGAGGAGGAGCCGTCTCCCTCCCCTCGATCACCACCAACGCCGGGGTCTTCCCCGCGAAGTAGTCCCGCACGTAAGAACTAGGCACCAAACCAGGTACCGCAGCCGCCTGCGGCACCAAGTTTCAGCCGATCAGCCTCCTGGCCTCGGCCGAATCAATCCTCATGGCCGTCTCTGGCCACTCCACCACCTCAGTCCCACACAGCAGACGAGAAATCATGCCGTAGTCCTCCAAAGAGACCCCCACCTCACCAAAAGGCATGTGAAACGTGGAGGTCGTGTCCCAAAACCGGTCCAAGAAAGCTCGGACGAGACTGAGGTTAGCCCGAAGCTTCCTCCTCGCAATATCCCTCCAAGCCTGCACCAAGGCGCCAAATGCTCCCCGCTCGATCATGGCCCGCTCCTCACCCGACAGCCTCTCGTAGCACCCCATCGCCGTCGTGTAGCCCGAGAATGACCTGATGTTCTCGGCCTCCTATGATAATTTGAAACAAAGGCTATCTTTAGCTCAAATGGAGAAGAAAAGGAATGACAAACAGAAATAAAAAGAAGATGAATGAAGAGTGATGAATCCTGTTTACCAAACTTTTCACCGTCCTGTAGGACAGGTGACCCTCCGCAGCCCAGAGAAGGTGCCTACTGTCCCAAGTCTCAGCCCATGCAGGTGCTCCCCTCAGCTGGCGACCACCTCGTCCAACGTTGGCCCGTCTCGGGGCAGCCTCCTCCTGGACCTCGTCCTCAGCAGCCGTCACCGCAGCAGTGAAAGCCTCCTCCAACGCCTCCTCAAGCACCTGAGAAGGGTCAACAACAGTGTCTAGGTCCATGGGAGCCCTCCCAGACATAGAAGCCTCGTCACCTGCAAAAATTAAAGCAAATTTAGGCCGCGTCAAGTGACGCGAAGCCTTGATTAGGGGATTTTCGAGTTTTCGGAGCTTCGAAATCACTCTTTTCTCGCCATCTTTGGAAATTTTCCCACAAACCCGTCCGCTCATGTGGTAATTTGGGTCAAGTCAAGCCTAAGTTGAAGCCTAGTCATGGGTTCGAGTCGGCATTTCGGCAGCATTTCGTTATAACGATGATTATGCCCTAAGAAAAGTGTCCTGAAAAAGCCGTCACAAACCGAAATTCCGAGATATTAGGAAGTTTACCCATCATACAAGGATTCCATATATCAAGTTTTGTCACAAATAGGCAATCCTAAGGCTATTTTCGAAGCAATTTACGGTTTAGCTGTGAAACCGTCTCAATTTCACTCAAATGCTCAAAACTCAACGAAAATTCGAAACAAATATATGGTTATGATCCTTATACTACCAATTAGCCATTTACAAAGCCAATTTTTCAAGGCAAAATCATTTGGGGGAAAAGCCCCAAATTTTCGACTAATTAGGGTTGAAAACCCTAATTTTGTCGCTCCCATTTGATCAAATACGGAAGATAAATGCAAGATTGATACACATACCTCGATTAGTCATGGCAAATGCAAGCTTTTGGATCAAATTTTGTCGTAAATGGTTGGAATTTGAGAGAGTCATTGAGATTTTATATTTCGAAATAATGAAATGAAACCCCGTTTCATCAGGCTTTTACGCAGAAAAAACACGCCCAGGAAGAGACGCAGCAGGTGCTGTGCCTCTTCCAAGGGACGCAGCTCTTGCTGCGCCTCTTCCTCAACTTCCCTTCATACGAGTTTTCAAAAATTCGTTATGAGTTCGTTATTTTTGCGGGCCCAGCTTTGGTGCGCCTCTTCCTTGATGCTACATCACATATTTGGTCCGTTTGACGTATGTTCTTCGCCCGGATCCATATTTTCCAAGCCAACAACAAATTATCGCCTTATTTCTTACCCAAGACCTAGCTTGTCACAACGAGCATTCCTTCTTTGACAGGTGTTTCGACACGCCTTTATTATGTTCCTCCAGCGAGAGTACACGGATAGACTTTCCCTCTCGAGACATGGAGATCAGTTCCCGATTAAGTTCCCCCAATGAGAGTTCACGACCGACAGTCACCTCTCTCTCGAGACATGGAGATCAACATCGACCCCAAGTTCTTCTGAAGTTTGTTTGAAGCTGAACACAAGCAGATTTCTCCCACCAGTTCCAGACTGTGTCCTGCTGTCTTCTCCCAATATCACGTTTTGTTCCCCTGGAGTTCCAAAGAATTTCAGGTATGGTCTCTTCTTATGGCTGGCGAGCCTCCTTACGTAGTCTAATGGACTTTAAACGACCCTCCCCGATAGTCGTCAGAATCTAAAATGTTCCCGACGACAGGTCCTTGGCTCAGACCCCTTGAGCCGCCTCGCGTCGCCATAGTCGTCAGGTTGTAATCTTCGATTGACCTGGTGGCTATACTTTGACTTTTGCCTTGTCCAAGCCTCAGTCAAAGTGGGGGCTCTGTAGACACCTCATTTCTGCACCTCCCGCAAAACACCCGGTGATAATTGGGCCGCATTGTGCTTAATAACACCCTCCACGTGTTGATTAAGTACCTGTGGTGAGTTTCTTTCAATCCTATGCTTGCTATGGGTTGTCTGATCCTCATTGTTGTCTTGAATTTGATGCTTTATGTGCTTGATGTGATTGTATCAAATTTGAGGCTTAAATTGTTACTTATTTCCTGTGCTTGCTGTGGTCATTAGTTTGACAATTATATCCATTTTATTTCAGAAAAAACATCAAAAATATAATCACACTGTCAAACCTGTTAGACTGCTCAATTCTGTCTGTGTCAGTCAGTTATCAGAGTTCAATGAAATACATCAATGGCTTGTAAAATCTTGAAATTTAAATCAGTGCTAGTTTATCATTTTAACTTCATTGTCACAAAATTTCATAACTTGTTATGCTCATTTCCTATTTTTATTAAATTACTGAAGTTCCTTGCATTCTAAGGAAGTCTGTGTTTGTGGCTTTGTCAGGATTCACCATTTCTGACAAAGGACCATACTTTACACTGCATATTGTATATAATTATTATGTGTAGGTCACAAGTTCGACGAAGACCGATATTACATACTTGTGTCAGTTGTTGAATAATCAATAAGGTAGAGTTTTTCTTACTCTATTATTAGTGTACATATCATTATTGGTTATATTGGTCTGATTATTCTGATATTGGTTGTTATCGATATTAGTAGTCATGGTTGACTACTGATTGGTGGTTTAGAAGTCAGTTGAGTGATTGGCTTCTCCCAGGATTTCTTCTTGTGGTTTTCACACCCACGGGAAGGATGTGCGCATTAATGATCTAGGTACATGGGTATTACCTGTTATTTGTAACAGGAATCGCGAGGTGGCGGGTGTTACCTATTATTTGTAGCAGGCACCGCAGGGTGGCAGGTGTTACCTATAATTTGTATTAGGCAACGCTAGATGATAGGATAAATGATGATAGTATGGTTGTACTGTATTGGTGTGGGCATTAGCTATATTGTTGTGTATCATTTATAAACTTTATGACTTTTACTAGCTAGCAGTTGATCGGTTTACATTTTTGTTTTCAAACTATTTTAAAACGTATTTGTTGTGATCTATTTTATATTTTTGGCAAATGGGGAGCAGTGAGTCTTGACAGGTGAACATGTATTGCTATGGTCTGTTGACGGGGATTGGAAAACGCGTGTTACCACTATGTATCATTTAATAGTCTCATCGGATTGACTTTGGTCATTTTAAATTTTCGCTTTTTAAACTTTGGATTTGTTAGCGCGCTCCCCCCCCCCCCCCCCACCCCCGGAAACATCACTGACGCTGCATTCTCACGTCTTATTCCTCTGTCCAAGTCCAACATCACCTCATCTTCATTCAAGCTCATGATTTCTAGATGAAAACTATGTATTCATTGTAGCCTAGATATGTGCTACCTCTGTGCAACCGATATAGTAGCCCTCCTACTAACTTGAATAGGTCTTGATAAAGACTCGTCAGTTAACATGGGTTTTACAATATATCGCCCATAAGTATATGTAAAATAAACTATAGATGGATTTACACGGCATGAACATTTTCATTAAATATTAATGAAAATATTGTTAAGCAAGTGATTAATAGTAGTCCAATATAATAGCTTTTATACTTCGTTCATAAAAAATTACCATTAATTCCTCAATTAACCTCTAATTTATTTCATTTTATCTGCCGTGAAAATAGTCAACTAGATATCCAACTCAATTTATATTAACAATCATCATTCTGAAAGGTCATTAAAGTAATTTTTATGTTTGTACTTTTGTTGCGACTTAATTAAAATAAATAGACCTACTATGTTTAATATAAGGAGGAATTTTTCAAAGCTCCGGCCTTATTCCCTAATTAAAATACAAGACCAACTTAATTATAGACTATTGCTTAAATATATAAAACCTGCGACAATAATAATGCAAATTGCGATATTATAGGCATTACATATTGATGACATTGTCAAAGTCATAATAAAATATGTTTTGTCACCAATAAATTATTGACGTGATGGTAGAGACATAGATGAATAAAGAAAGAATTATGTTAATGTAAGTGGTGATGTATTTGCGTAGTCATGTCACGTTACTGATTAGAGGTTGCAGAAATTTTAAAACTAAATTAATTTACTAAATTTTTATGTGAAAGCATTTACCGTTAAAAGATTATATCAAGAGTTGTATGTAGGTTTATGTAAAATTTTTAGTCTTCGACCTTTAACTAAAATATATTCGTTTTGATCTAAAGTACACAAACTCTTTCACATGAATATTGTGCTCACAAATTTTAAATGTTGTAAATTTTAAAAAACTTCACCAATAATTCAACTAAAGTCAATTATACATGCATATGCACTTTATTCTTATATCAACATTATGGTACATACGCATTAACTTGAGTCCATAAAACTTTGAAGAAACCCCTACCTATACACTACTACGGGTAACGTGTTAGTATCTTTAGTGCTCATGTCTCAATTTTTTTCATTGTGATTTATTGGACAACGAGGGGACTCCGCTTTTAAAGGGACGAGGTCTTTATGAGTTTGCCTATCATAAGGTACACATATATCTACCTTCGGTATATGTTAATGAAACTATCGATGTATTTAAACAGCCTGAGCATTTTCATTAAATATTAATAGAAATGGTTCTAAGTACGTAATTAAGTAGTAGTACTACATAATAGCTACTATACTTGATTCAATCAAAAATTACCAATGATTCCATCAGTAACCTGTAATTGTTTAATTTTATTAACTATATAATTATTATATTGGGCTTGATGAAACACGTACTTAGTCACATTAGAATAGAGGAGATGGGGGATTCAAACATGGGACATATTGTGCCTTATAATTAGTCAACTAGATATTTGATTCAATTGAGTATTACCAATAATCATTGGGAAAAGTCATTAGAGTAATTTTTAACTTCGTACTTTTTTTTTTGCTACTTAATTTTATAATAAAAACTCCTACGAAATCAAATCTAAGGATCGAGACTTTCAAAAAGCTCCAACCGTGTTCCCTAATCAAACTAAAAAGACAAAATTAATGTTAGACTATTGCTTAAATATATAAAGCTTACGACAACAAGTTCAATAATTCATTTTTTGATTATACAGAGATTAAATATTGTAAAATTGTCAAATTCAAAATAAGATATGTTTTGTCATCACTAAATAATTGACGTGGTGACCGAATTATGTTAATGTAAATGTTGATGTATTTACTCAGCCATGTCATGTTACTTATTAGACGTTGCACAAACTTTCTAACTAAATTAATATGAAAGCATTTCCTGGTTAACAAGTATACAAACTATCTCTTTCAGATGAATATTGAGCTCACAAATTTTAAATGTCGCAAATGTTAATAAACCTGCTAAAGAATTCAATTAAACTTAATTAGATTGAAAGTAGTCAAAAAAACTTATATGTAAATATAAAACTCGAAAAAACTAGTATTTGGATTTAAATCAATTCTATTACCTTTGAAGCTATAATAATAATTTTCCAACATTACGTGATTATGTGCTATGTCATCCACCATCCTAGTTGAACTCTTTCTAAAATTATATCTTATAATTACAATATATGCGATTTTTCATGACAAAAATATATTATTTTAGTTGAAGTATGTAGCTACGCATATATGCACCTTATTCGAATCCATTTTTGAAATAATGCTTAAAAATAAAATAATTGTCGTTTTGGGTCGGTTTTGAAAATAATTGTCGAAATGGTGTCCACGGAGGATCGGTTTTTCCGAGTCTGTGTGGGGTTCAAACACGCCATACGTATTGGCGTGTATAAGTGATGAAACACGCCATAGCCATTGGCGTGTTTCTTCAGTGCTATTTTTTAACTCCAATCCAGTAGCCAGGCTAAGGGATACAAATCAAACACGCCATTAGGAATCGCGGGTCTTTTTCAGAAAACACGCGAAAAACACCTGAAGTGCGACAAAACACACCTCACTTTTCTCATTTTTTGCTCAGCCGACTCTCCTCTCTGGCGAATCTCTGGCGTGTCTCCGGCGTAGTATTGGCATTACTTTTCAATTTAAAAATTCTACCTAATTAGCAAGGTAATTTAATTCCTTTTAACTTGTTTAATTACATCTTTTGATGGTAGATTTAGCTTATTCTGTCTTCATTGTTGGTAATTATGTTGTTTTGTGCTTAGATCTACAACTTATATATGTTAATTAAAGCATGTCTAAAAAAACCCCCAAATTTTGAAACCCTAATTAAGATGAACTATTTATGCATGTTAATTGTTGTTTAGTTATGTATTTTAGGGAAATTAGGTTATAGTTAGTTGATTTATACTAAATTTGTTCAATTTTCTTGTATAGAATGGAAATTTGTGATTTTCCTCTTATCTGTTATTTGGATGGAGAAGTGTTGGAGAAAAATGGATGTGTAACTTATAGAGGAGGGAATCAATATTTTATTTTAGCTAGTAAAAAGTTGACATATCTTGAATTAGTTGAAGATATATATAAGGGAATCGGCATTCAATGTTTGGGTACCCAATTGAGGGTGATGACGAAATTTCCAAGTTCCGGGTATTTCAAAAATTATACCCCTTAATAATGAGGGAGCCGTTAAAGCATTATTGGCATGTATTCGTCATTCACATGCTCCTTCAATGGACATATTTGTAGAAGTTTCCATTAGTGAAATTGTAAATCGTACACGAAGTATTAGGCTAGATGATGTTGCTGAATTTGTATCTCTTTAAACTAATTACGTAAATGATAGAGAATTTGATGGTGACTTATAAGGTGATGAGATTGAAGAGGAATTGACAATACTTGATGATAATTTGTTGGCAAATGAAGAATATGACGATGATGATCTTGTCTTTGCTAGTGCTCCCATTGTTGAGTTTAATAAGATTGATCAATTAGATGAGGATGAATTGAATAGTTATAAAACTTGGGAAAATATGGTAAGGCATGAAGAAGGGAAAGAGTTTGCGGTTGCACAAGTGTTCCTAAACAAAGCTTCACTTAGCAATGAGGTTTTTCAAAGTAGTCGAATCAAAGCCTAATACTATTACCTTCAAATATGGCCGGTCTCCTACACCATGTAATTGGAGGTTAAGGGCTACACAAAAAGAATTTCATTCTAAAGTTTTTACCATTGTCACATATAAAGGTCTTGATGAAGAGTCTAGTGTTTGTGACATGGTTACTCAAGACCACATTAATTTGAAACGAGCATTCATAAGTCATGAGATTCGTAACCTTGTTGAGGGACATTGGGATATAAAGTTAATTCTGTTGTTACTTACATTTTAGATAAGTATGGTTATACAATTTCATACACCAAAGCTTGGAATGCAAAACAAAGAGCAGTTGAGGAAATATTTGGAGATTGGGATAAATCATATGATTGCTACCTTGTTTCATGCATGGTTTAAAAGAATCTAATCCTTGCACTATTGTCCCATTTTATACAACACCAAAAACGAACTCAAATGTGCAAACATTCAAGCGTGTTTTTTGGGCATTTAAAGCATGTAGTTATGGCTTTGAACATTGTCGACTAGTTTTAAGCATTGATGGAACTCACTTATATGAAAAGTTCAAGGGAACTATTTTGACATCTATGTCAATTGATGCCAATAACCAAATTTTTCCGGTTGCTTTTGCTATTGTTGAAGCCGAAAATACCGATAGTTGGCCTTGTATTATGTCTTGCATAAGAGTATTTGTCACCAAAAGAAGTGGGTTGTGTGTAATACCCGATGGACACAAGGGGATTATGAAAGCAATGAGTGAAGTTGGTAATGGGTGGGTGGAGCCGTATGCTTATCATAGATTTTACATTCGTCATTTGGCTTCAAATGTTAATACAAGATTTAGAAATAATGCAGTGAAAGAAATGTTTGGGTCAACGGCAATACAATTTCAAAACAAGAAGTTTGACATAGGATTTCATCGCCTAGGCGAGTTGAATAAAGAGGCACAATAATATGTTGTTGAAATTGGAATAGAGACGTGGTCAATTGTCATGATGGCGTGTTTTATTTGTATCCCTTAGCTCAGCTACTGGATTGGAGTTGAAATATAGCAGTGAAGAAACACGCCATTGGCTATGGCGTGTTTGATTACTTATACACACCAATACGTATGGCGTATTTGAACCCCATACAGACTCGAAAAAACCGAGCCTACGTGGACACCATTTCGACAATTATTTTCAAAACCGACCCAAAAAGACAATTATTTTATTTTTCAGCATTAGTCATAAACGGACTCACTTTATTCTTATATCCGCATGTCGGCTCCAACCACCAGATGATGATTAGACAGAAACATGATTTTACTTACACATAGACTTGGAGACCATTAAATTCTTAGCCTTACTGGGATTACAAAATATACATCATATTTGGAACGAGCACGTTATTTGCATTAAGATTACACAATTTTAAGTTAAAACCGCTGTGTTCAATAGTGACCCTGAAGCCCTGCCCATAGAATACTAGGGAGAACGAGTCACTATCTTTAGTACGTTTATATTGTGATTTATTTGACAGAGGCATAGGGTCGATTAAAACGATTTTCAATTTTTCTATAATAATCTGATAAAAACTCCAAATTGCGGCTCGTCTAATGCTTTCATCGGCCTTGAGCTCAATCAAAACGTTCTCAATAATATAGTTAGAACTAGGCGTCTCCGTTTTGACAGAGACGAGATCTTTATTATTTTGCCTATTATTAGGTACATAATATATCTGCCTTGTTTATATGTTGAAGAAACTATCGATGAATTTAAACGGCATGTAAACTTTCACTAATTGTAACACCCACATACTCCAAGTGCCTTACCAAGACCACTTAAGGCATAAGAATGCTACTATCTCGGTTACCCAGGGCAATGATAATCAAATAGACAATAACGAAACGTACTTTAATAATAATAAAGTTTAAAGCGATACAACCAAAACCGAAACTGATAAAAGAAAAAATACAATGGTTCTCAAATATTAAACCAAGTAGCTAAAGAACAACGTTCGACACGGCGGAAGGATTCTAAAATAGCTCGTGATGAATCAACCCAGTTATCCCATGCGCACCAATCATACCTGCTCAATAAATGCTCACCACCCCGAATGGATCACCACAGTTTTTAAAACATTTAAACGGGGTCAGTACTGATTACATAAAACAAACAGCTGCAAAGAAACAATATTACAAACAACTCAATCAACACAACACAATCTCCACAACTCCATCTCCTCTCCACACATCTGACTACACACCGAAGTGTGTAGCCATACCAGAGTACCCATCGCAATAAGTACTCCTCGCCGCCAGTGGGGGATCGCAGCCATTCCCACCTAAGCCCCGCTCATCTCCTTCGAGCGATAAACCTATGTTCATTAATGTGCACATCCCTTCTGTGGTGGGTTTCACAGAAGGCGAATCAAGGGCGTGAAGTCACTCCCGCAAGTGACTCCACTCAGCCAGGGACACACCCCGAAGATCACAGATAGTTACACAACCAATCAACAATATACTAACATCAATCACCAAAACCAAACCAAAATTATAAATAATCAACAATCATAACAACAATCACCAACACATTATGTAGCCAATACTGAGTAGGGAAACCCTACCTGGAAAGCAATCACCAAGATCGTCACAATAAGCTAATCACAATCATTCTTCAATGAAATCATCTCCTATAAACACACAATCATACAATCACAATCTAACATCAACCATACTCCCCAAAACCCCCAAATTACACAATTAGGGTTTCAACTAAAATCAATGAAACGATATAAAAATCATACTAGGAGCTAACCCACAATGCGATGGTCTCACAGGCGTAAAGAACTCAACGATCCGACAACTCTAGCCCTTAGGTTTTGCCAACAACGCGATGAGAGAGAACTACGTAACTGCTTTTTCTTTTGAAAGGTTTAGAAAGGTGAAAAAGTGATTAAAAAAAATGACGGCAACCTTTTATATTAAACTCACGTTATTAGCAAAACCCGTAAAACACACTTACTCGATCGTGTGCCACACGAAATCGATCGAGTACCCTTCAGGAAACTATTGTTTCGTATAAAAACATACTTGCTCGACAGAGTAAGTTCCACTCGATAGAGTACTCATAGACATAGAAAACCGTAGTATTACAGTCATCCCTCCTTAAAAGGAACTTCGTCCCCGAAGTTTAACCCATACATAAAAACAAACATATTAACTCGATCAAGACACAGCAACACAACTAAGAACTCAAAACAAAACCCCAACCTATAAAACATGAACGCTTAACACCAACTCCGCCAACTATTCCTACCTCCACAACATGGCTCACGATATCGTATCAACTACATTATAGTCTCTCTCGACACTAACTCCATACACTACCAACTACCATCCATAAACGCTGCTAGCTCCGTTTTACTAACATATTATCCTCTAGAAAATCCAATATCAAGACACTCATAAACATCAAACGAAATGTTACATTCTTCCACCTTAAAAGGAACTTCGTCCTCGATGTTTACGCACACTCATGAACATCATCATCCCAGTGTCAACACTCTCGAACTCCTAGACATCATCATCCAACTGTCAACACTATCGAAGTATTCTCCCATTCCTAAACATCGTACTACTACAAGCACGGCCATGACCTTTTTAACAAAATCAATCACAACAAAGATCCATCCCTTATGCTACACCAACACTCTACTTCCAAATATACTGCAACATGCAGAACCATGAAACTCTTTTTTATCGCATCCTACTCCGCTAAAGACAAATGTTACGTCCTCGTAACTCACTAATACTAAATCCTTAGCTATATCTTCATATTATCCTCATCACCACCGCATGTCAAAGATAACCGCCTATAATCTAAACACTCACCAATCCTATATCCAAGGCTCTCTTACTTAACAGTTCTCATACCTCCATTCACTCGGCACACCACCTAACCTATACCACAAAATCTTTAGCTTAACCAAAACTTCAACTGTTGCCTATTACCGCCAAAACGACATAGTCCTCTATACATGCACCTAGCTCCATACTCAGAACTCACGATCCACAATTATTAAACAAACTCACTCTAGGTCCGCAAGTTCTCCCTTTTATTACCACAAACTCATCCACAATTTACAATGATACTAATGTCCAACACCCTATACTCACTGTCTCAAAAAACGATTATGGACCACCTGCAGCTTTCAGATCTGTACAATACATGTTTTACGAATCACTTGCCATTACTAAGTCAACCAATGCCTCCTCTAAAAGAACATCACAAGTACTCCAACAACCTCTCGCAACTGTGTCCCATCAACAAGATATTACTATACCATGACAACAACGAAAACATACACAACTCTCTTCCATATCATACTCTACCCTTACTCCCAAACTAAAACTCGTAAGAAACATCAATAAACAAAACAACCATCTATATGTACAATCCGAAACTCACAGGAAGCAACATCAAACAAAACAACAATCTATGTATAACTGGTATGTACTTTCGAAACTCGAATTGTGATCATCCCGCCTACTCCACCACAACCGGTGACGGCATCGCAACACCGCCACCAACTGTCGCACCGCAGCGCGAAAATACCTGCATCAAAACACGAAGTACCATGCCCGGATCACCATCCGAGGCACAACAACCACATCGATAGACATCACAACCACATGCGATTCCCATAAACACTGACTCAGTATAACTTTCCGGACAAGAAAACTTACTCAAAACTGCTTTACTAGATCATAACACAACATATTATACGGAATACACAGACAAGAATCTCATGAATATCATCCATACCTTTTCACGGAATAAACATATATCATGAATACACTCAGCTAGGGACGCACCCCGAAGATCACAGACAGTTACACAACCAATCAACAATATACTAACATCAATTACCAAAACAAAACCAATATTAAAATTAATCAACAATAACAACAACAATCACCAACACATTATGTAGCCAATACTGAGTAGGGAAACCCTACCTGGAAAGCAATCACGAAGATCGACAGAATCAACTAATCACAGTCGTTCTTCATCAAAATCATCTCCTATAAACATAGAATCATACAATCACAATCTAACATCAACCATACTCCCCAAAATTAGGGTTTCAACTAAAATCAATGAAACGATATAAAAATCATACTAGGAGCTTACCCACAATGCGACGGTCTCACAGGCGTAAAGAACTCAACGATCCGACGACTCTAGCCCTTAGGTTTTGCAACAACGCGACGAGAGAGAACTACGTAACTTCTTTTTCTTTTGAAAGGTTTAGAAAGGTGAAAAAGTGATTAAAGAAAATGACGGAAGCCTTTTATATTAAACTCAGGTTATTAGCAAAACCCGTCAAAACAAACCCGTAAAACACACTTACTCGATCGAGTAAGTGACTTACTCGATCAAGTGCCCCTTACTCGATCGAGTGCCACACATACTCTATCGAGTACCCATCAGGCAGACTATTGTTTCATATAAAAACATACTTACTCGACAGAGTAAGTTCCACTCGATAAAGTACCCATAGACATAGAAAACCGTAGTATTACACTAAATACTAATCGGAATGGTGTTAAGTAAGTAATTAAATAGTAATATTATATAATAGCTACTATACTTCATTCACACAAAAATTACAAATGATTTCCAAATGATACTGTATTTGTTTCATTTTATATGCCATATAATTTATGTTTTCTTTTGACGAAGCCCGTACTTAGCCGCATTACTTTGGAAGGGAGGGAGAATTCGACCCTCGGACATATTGTACCATATAATTAGTCAACTAGATATTCGACTCAATTGAGAATTACCAATAATTATTGTGTAAGGTCAATAAAATAATTTTTAAGTTTGTGCTATTTTTTGTGACTTATTTAAAATAAAAAGACCTACTAAATTTAATATAATAAGGACTTTATCAAAGCTCCCGGCTTATTCACTAAATAAACTAAAAAGACCAACATAATGATAGACCATTGGTTAAATATATAAAGCTTGCGACACCAAATTTAATAATGCAAATTTCGATATTATAGACATTACATATTGATGACTTTGTCAAAGTTCTTATAAAATATGTGTGACACCCCCATATACCAAGGAGCCTTAACAAGACCTTCCCTGGCATATAAGGGCATCACCATCTCGGTTTCCCGAGGATAGTAATAATCAAGTGTCGATAAAAGAACAATTAAGTTACATTATAGTGATTAACAAAACCAAAGTACATATATATAAAGGTACAACTCAAACTACTGTCAGCTATGTGGACTACTTCTTTCGTGACTCGTGAAAGACTCATCCCACCAAGTACCCAGCTAACATCCAGATCACAACATGCTAAGACGGACTGCTGGTCGGACTCACTCGGAGATTTAGTTTTCGGTTACTTGTCATTAAGAGCACCTAGACCAAAACAATATTTATAACTTCACAAACAACTCTACTATTAGTAAAGAGGCAAGTAAAGGTCGGATTCCAAGGGACGAGTATTGATGTAGGATTTTCGATTGCAAGTAGCGGTGTCTAAGGGTGTCACGATTTGGGGTTGAGATGAGAAGATCACTAAACTAAATAACAATAAAAGTAAACAAGCAAGATGATTAAAAAGACATGTAAACAATTGATTAAAGGTACTAGGGTGTCATGAGGTCATAGGGGATTCATGGGAATTGAGCATACAAACATATTCTCAAGTTATAAGCAAGCAATTATTGTTGTGATGGATCGAGTTGGTTTATATCTTACAATCCTAGGAAGGTTTGGGTCCCGGATCCGAATCGATTAGATTGTACAACACCTACAAGTCGACTTAATCCTCTCTATTCAACTATATGCATGGTCTAATGAGACTCGAGTTGGTTTATGTCTTACAAGTCTCATTGAAAAGGTAAGAGATGGGTAAAAAATGCAAGGATTCATAGGCTCGCATTTCATCAATCATAACATGTGCATAAGTTGAGATCACAACAAGCAAGCAAATAAACTATGAAAACATATTAAATAAAGCATGAATCATTCCCCATGTTGGTTTCCCCTAATTACCCATTAACCCTAGTTAAGGAAACCACTCACTCATTATCAAGTTTGGCATGTTTACAAGGTTGTCAATCACATTAACAAAGCAAAACATGATGAATAAATGAAGATGATTAACAATAATTAAAAAGGGATTAAGAGAATTATACCTACTAATGATTCCAAAATAAAGCAAACAATAATAGAAGTACTTGATGATTGATTGGAAGGTTGTCAATCTCCCAATAATAACCCAAATAATCTTCAATTACCCAAAATAAAAGATGAACAAAAGAGAGATTAAGGAAATGAGATTTGTATTAAAACTTGATTAGAAGTTGATTATAAGATTAAGAAGAGATTAGAATGATATAAACTACACTAAGGATTGATAAGAAGAACATGATTATCTAATTAGACTAATGGGGTATTTATAGTGGGGATTAGGTACACAAATTAGGGTTTACTAAGGGCTTAAATGACGATTAAGTCCTTGAGAATCGCTCCTCTCAGAAAAGATGCGAGTCTCCTTTTTGCCGGTCTTTCATAATATGCGCATCTTTCATGGAGGGAAGAAAAGGATCGTGTGGGACGGTAAGGGAATCCGAGCGTCCAAGGTATCGGGACGGGCGAATTTCCTGGTGGGTGGACGGGCGGATTGATGGGCTGGACGAGCGGATTGTGGTGCAGTTGGACGGGCGGATTGATGGCAAAGACGCTCGGATTCCTCACGTCTTGGATGGGCGTCTTGCCTAGTTGGACGGGCGGATTGTGTCACAGCTTTCTTTTCTTCTTTTCTTCTTCCAATAATCCTCCGGGATTTAGTCGGAGATGCAAGGATTTCTTCAACATTGCCCATCTACTATAATATGTACAAAGGCCTTCTAGTCTTATCTTCTCTTTGATGCTTGGTCATTAGATTCGATCAATTTAGCTCTATTTTGCCGTGAAAATGCAAGGTTTGCACTTCTCTCCTACCAAGAAAACAAAACCTCAAAGAATATGCAAAACAAAGGACTAAAGATAGTAAATGACCCAATTATGCACTAAAAAGCATAGGAACGAGGCTAATTCGGGGACTAAATGTGCTCAAATAATGGTCACATCAAATATCCCCAAACCGAACCTTTGCTCGTCCCGAGTAAATAGGTGACAAAATTAGGACCGTTATTTAAACTAACCTAATAGCATAACCGATATGAGACAATTAGCGGGTCTCACTCCGCCCCTTCAACTCACAACAAGACAACCACGAGGTAGAATGCCTTCTTGCAAGGCAAGGTGGGTCTTGCCAAAATGGTGACACATCCAAACATTAAAGCACACAAAATCAAGTAATGGATGCATCTACAAAAGAATAGCCACTTTCCTCATCTAAGTGGCGGAAATTATCTACAAGGGAAGCAATTCAAGGGTACACACTCATTCATAGATGCAATTTCTTCAAACTACTAAGCCTAGAAGGATACCAATAAATCACCTCCAAGTTATGTCAAGCTAGGGTACCTTTGTCCTCAATCGTTAAATGCTTTTGTCAAGAATAGACTCCCTATGGTGTTAGAAACACTCGAGGATCGCGGAATTCCCCTTCTTGCCTAGACAAGAAGAAGGGTCGTCCCCTCTCTACCATGCACAAAAATGGATACGATGGATAAAGGGATCAATAGTATTTGAGTTTCATTTCGGAGTTTGCTTTTGTTGTTGTCCCCCCCCCCCCTATTTCTTGTGGCATATAACATTTGAGAACACTTTCTTTTTGCCATTTCTTTTTGATGTTTGGCATTTCAATACTTGACAACTTTTCAACTTTTGCATTTTCTTTTGAACATTTTCAAAGTCACCCCAATTAGTAACGAGGGTACCTTATATTTGAAGCATAGGAGTTCTATTTTTTTGTTACTCCTCTTTTCTTTTGATGCATTTTGCAAACTTTTTCTTTTCTTGAACTCAAATTTTTGAACAATTTCTTTTTGTGCCCATTCCCTTTGATGACAAAATATGGTAGAACATGGATGAATGATGGTTGCATGGTTTCAAGGGTCACCTTGGAATAAACGGTAGCCAAGGAGTTATCACTCCATAAGGTACTCTTGACTAGGCCTTAATCCATGGGTCAAAGGATATTAGCATGACACATCCTAGGGTGTTTTACAAGTATTCTGACAAGCAAAGTCTTAAGAAGAAAAAGAATCTACTAGGGCCTATATACACTTGTCAAGCTTCCCAAGTAGACGGTTTCACAAAATTTTCTAACATGCAAACTACATGCCATGATGCAACTAACATTTATACATCCTAATACATATGATTCTACCAACTAGTATGTCATGTAAACTAAATGCAATCCTAAATTCACATTGTTTTTACCGCATCAATCAAAATAAAGCCACATATTAACATAAAATTGGAAAAACGAGATTGGAAAGATCATACCATGCGGTCTTCAATATCCTCATGTCTCGGATGTGGCGTAGTCGATTAATGTGAACAAGGATGAACAAACACAATATATACAAACAATATATACAAGACTACGCTACAAAGGAAATGAACATGTTTTTGGATTTTTCAATTTTCAATTTTTTTGTATTTTTTCGAAATTTTTCAATTTTTTTTGGATTTTTAAATAGAAGTCAAGTTAGAATTTCCCATCCCCATACTAGTATGGGCATTGTCCTCAATGGCCAATACGATAGGAAATTATGCAAGCATGATGCATGATTTCTAAACTAAATGCAAGCTATACTAAGCTACACTACATGATGCATGGGTTTTTGTTATGGCGGAGAGCGTAATTTAGATTACCTCCCGATGCGTATGCATGGACTTCCCCAAACCAAAATAGACATTATTTCTAATGTCTTGAATTTCGGGGTAGTTCATGCACACGGAATGCAATGCATGAAACTACAAATTTTCATTTTGGATTTTACAAGTGGGAACAATAAAAAGAACACGTTAATGGAGCCAAGGTGTTAGTCCTCCATGTTGCTAGGACTCCTCAATCAAATGCTCAAAATACAATAAAGAAAACAAAAGAAGTAGACAAACCATAAGAGGGGTGAAAGAGTGTAGGAGCCTCCAAGGTTTGATAATCCTCCATCATATCATCATTATCATCATCTTCCTCCATAGAAGTGGAATCATCTCCACTCCCACTTTCACTTCCTTGCTCTTCCTCACTTCCTTCTTCTTCCTCATCTTGAGCTTCTTCTTCTTCTTCAACATTCACTTGAACCTCTTCTTCTTCTTTACCTTCTTCATCAACACCCTCATCAACATTCTCCTCTCCACCCGGTCTTCCACCACTAGAGGTGCTAGAAAAGAAAACTTCCCTATCCGCCCAACTAGGCAAAGGACATGATGGATCAAGAAGTCCTTGCCTATATAGATGTAGGAGGGGCGGATATTGGGCTTTGTAAGCATCCACTCTATCATTGTAAGCTTGCTTGTGCATTTCCCTCAAGAGTAGAGTTATGTAATCATTTCCTACCTCGACATCCTTGGGTTTGAACTCGTGATACTCAAATAGGTAGGGTGGTGTGACAATGGAGGAGGAGGGCTCATCAATCTCGCCTCTTTGTTGTTTAAGAATGCACTTGGTCTCCTCGGAGAGTGGAAGAAGGTAGTTTGGTCGGTGAACACTCAATCAGCAAATCTTTGAAGGCAAAGTGAAGGATCTAGCTTCATTGGTTAGCCACCCATATTTGGTGTCAAGAGGAGCATGCTTGACCCACTTAAACTTCTGAATCATGGTGTCCATATCAATGAGATGACCTCCTTTGACCGCCACATAAGTTTTGTTTTTGTTGAAATTTGGGTCAAAGTGCTTGGCCAAATAGGTAACTAGTCCTCCATTCACAATAAAAGCGGTGCCCTCTTTACCACAATCGACATTAAGCCATCTTTCAACCAAAAGTCTTAGAGCATTGTATGGCTTAGTATATTCCCTTCCTATGTTCAAGGCCGACTCAAGAAGAACAAAATCAAGCTTGGTAAGATGATTAGTGCCATTTCTCGCTACCAAAGTATTCCCAATGACCTTATGCCACACTCTAATGCCCGTATGGTGGACTAATAGAGCACGACAATCATGAAAGCGCATAAATTTTTTTCCGGAAATTGCCTCCCAAATAGGAGCGGGGTCATACTTTTCGGGGATCTTGTGATAGTACGGGGTGTCACTAAGGCCTAAAATCTTACTCAATTCACCAAAAGTGATGCGTCTATTGACATTTGCAAGACGAAACTCGATGTGGGTTCTAGTTTCCACCCTTGTAACTTTCAAGGAACTCAAAAATTCCAATGTGAGGGAGGGGTATGTCAATTCTTTCATGGTAAACAATTTACCCAATCCTATAGCCTCAAAGAAGGTTTTGGTTTGTTCAAGAACACCCAACTTTGACAAAGCATCTTCACAAATAAATTTTGTAGGCATAATGGTCTTCTTAGCAAAGAGAACAAATTTATCCCTATGAGAGTCGGAAGTGAAAATTACCTCCGGATAATTAGATAGTTGCTCAATGACCGGAGTTGTTGATGTTGTAGCTTCCATAGGGGGACCTTGTTGAACCTCTAACCTTGCCTCATGAACTACTAATGCCTTTGACAATTGTTTTGCTTGAAGAGTTTGTTGCCTTTTTGAAAGTGTCTTCTTTGGGGGTGCGTTGTTACTTCCTTTAGTTCTTGCCATTGTTGATTACACCAAAGAGAGATTGAAATCTTCAATTTTTAGTTATGCCCAAATCGATTTAAGATGAAAGAATGTTGCTTTGTATCTTAAAAATCGACTCAAAGGTTGACGATTTTGGTATTTGAATGAATTGTTGTTGTAAAAGGAGAGATTAATTTTTGTTGTGGGGAAGTTTGGATTTGATTTTGTTGAATTTGGTTGAGGAAATCTTGTTTTGTTGATGTAAAGGATGAGGGTTTTTGGGGTTTTTGGGTTTTGGGTAGTGTTTGAATGTAGAAGAAATGAAAATGAATGAGGAAAGTGGTTTTAAAAGACCCGTTAATTTTGAAAACAACAGCAGGGACGAGCGGATTAGGGTCTAGGACGAGCGGATTCTGCACGTTTTGCCTCAGGAAAAAACGCCTCAGGACGAGCGTCTTTGTCCAAAGACGGGCGGATTCTTCAATATGAGACGAACGGATTCTTTGGGGGACGCTCGGATTCTGTTACAGGGTGATTCCTTAAAATTCAGCAGCATAAAGACGAGCGTCTTTGCTGCAAGACGAGCATCTTGTATCAGACGAGCGGATTCTTCACTGGGACGCTCGGATTCTGCGACAGACCATTTCTTTGAATTCCACAGCTCAGCCAGACGAGCGGATTATAACATAGGACACTCGAATTCTGCTAGACGAGCGGATTCCTTAATGAGACGCTCGGATTCCTCCTTGTCCACACGGATTCAGGTCCATCCGTGGGTGCTGCATAACCCGTATCATTTTCATTCTTCAATTCTCGTGTTCTTCATTGTAGGGGCACTACAAAGGCATGAATAGCCTAGGCAATTGCTATCCCCACACTAAGTCAAAGCACTATACATCAATAAAATTATAAGTCCCTCCCTCACTTCTCTCAAAGATGATAAATATTTTGATCAAGGCACAAAAATATAAATCCAAAAATGACAAAAATGCAATGTAAAAATTGAAATGCAAGTTAGGGAGTTAGAATATTTACAAATGGTGGTTTAGGGAGGACTCCACCAAACTCTCATCCAATATGAGATGTCAAGGGGGCATGTTCAAGGCGTTGTTGATGTTACTCAACACCTTGAAGAAGTAGTCGAAAGCTTGTTCATTATCATGATAAAGGTCCTCAATAGATCTTTACACTTGTTGTTCTCCATGATGGTCTTGGTTCATAGCATTACCAATGTAGGGATTGAATATCCCTTCGAACTCATCATCCCAAAGACCGCAAATTTCGTCTACTTGATCATTAAAAATCTCTTGAGTTGATAGAGACAACTCTCTTTCTTTCTTGTCTTGGCCAATGAGGCCATCTTCTTCACTTGTCATGGGTGAGCTTTTCAAGTTCTCTTTGTTGCTATTCTCTTGCTCTTTGAATGGAGCATCATCAACCTTCTTTTTCCATTGGAATTCCGACTCCTTCCTATCATCCTTCCGGCTATAGTGATCAACCATAAAGCATGGTTCATGCAAACGGGGAGCTCTCATGGTCTTGTCAAGATTGAAAGTTATGCTCTCGTCTCCCACTTCTAGAGTGAGCTCTCCGTGCTTCACATTTATCACCGCACCCGCGGTGTGTAAGAAAGGTCTACCTAAAATTATCGAAATATTGGAGTCTTCTTCCATGTCAACAATGACAAAGTCCACCGGGATGAAAAATTTCCCAACTCTCACGGGAACATCTTCCCATATCCTTAACGGTGTCTTCGTCGATCTATCGGCCATTTGGAGTGTGATGTTGGTACATTTAAGCTCTCCCACCCCTAGCCTTTTACTAACCGAATATGGCATAACACTTACACTTGCTCCTAGATCACACAAAGCCTTGTTGATCGTGGTGTCGCCAATGGTACACGGTATTGAGAAGCTTCCTGGGTCTTTAAGTTTCGGAGGTGAACTCCCCTGAAGGATTGCACTACTCACCTTAGTGAAGGCGATAGTTTCAAGCTTCCGGATCGACTTCTTTTTCGTAAGGATGTCCTTCATGTACTTTGCATAGGCCGGCACGTGATTGATTAATTCCGTGAAAGGAATCGAGACTTCCAAATTCTTCACAATGTCCATAAATTTTCCAAGTTGGTCATCGAACTTAGGTTTAGCTTGACGACTTCGGAATGGGAGTCTAATCACAATGGGCTCCTTCTCCTTGGCCTTCTCTTCACTTTTCTTTGAAACTTCTTCTTTTGTTGGTTCTCCTTCCTTGGAGTTTTGCACAACTTCTTCTTTGTCACTAGCTTCCACAACTTCATCCTCAACTTGCTTCTTTGGTCCTTCATATCTCGTACCACTCCTCAAGTGAATGGCACTAACCGTTTCATGTCTTGGGGGATTACTTTGAGGTGGTAATTGCCCCTTTTGCCTTTGAGAGTTTGAAGATGCTAGTTGGGTCAGTTGAGTTTCCAACATTTTTGTGTGGGCTAGGATGTTGTTGATGGTGATGTCTTTTGCTTGACTATCCTTTTGCATTTGAGTGAAAAATTCTTGTTGATTCTTTTACATTTGGAGGACCGCTTTTTGAACATCAAAACCTTGGTCATTTTGTTGATTGTATGGAGTTTGATTTTGGTAACCTTGGTTTTGGTTGAAAAAGGGTCTTTGATTTTGGTTTCTCATGGGCGGTGGGGTGTATGTTTGTTGAGGGTTTTGAACATTTTGGCTTTTGTATGAGAGATTTGGGGTGTTTTTATTGTAAAAATTGGATAAGGGGTACCACTCTTGTATGCTTAAAAAGCATTCACTTGTTCATTTGTTCCCCTACATTCACTTTGGTCATGTCCCAAAATTCCACAATTCTCACATATCCCACTTGGGATTGATGAAGATGCTACCATGTCATTAACATGATGCTTTGGTGATTTTGAGGCTTCTTGAAGTTTAGCCATAGCCTTCTCAAACGTCAAGTTAATGGTATCAATATGACCACTAATTTGAGCACCCAATTGTGTAATAGAGTCCACTTCATGTTTTCCTCCTCTAGTAGCCATGCGAGGTCTACTATATTGTGAGTTATGGACCGCCATTTCCTCAATCTTGTTCCAAGTTTGATTATCGTCAACTTCGGTGAACATACCATTTGATCCCATGTTGAGAATGTTTCTTGAGTCTTCATAAAGACCATTCCAAAACTGTTGTACCAAGAACCACTCGCTAAGTCCATGATGAGGACACGAGCGACAAATTCCTTTGAACCGCTCCCAAGCTTCATACAAATATTCTTCATCCCTTTGCTTAAAACCTGTAATTTGAGCTCTTAGCATGTTAGTCTTTTCCGGAGGGTAGAATTTTTTGTAAAAAGCTAGAGCCAACTTCTTCCAAGAGTCAATTCCAAGAGTAGCCTTATCAAGGCTCTCCAACCATTGTTTTGCGGTGCCAATTAAAGAAAAAGAAAATAAGACCCATCGAATTTGGTCTTGAGTCACACCAGTTTGCGAGATCGCATCACAATAGTCGCAAAAGGTCTCCATGTGTGAGTGAGGGTCTTCACTAGGCATCCCCCCAAATTGGCTTCTTTTGACTAATTGGATAAATGCGGATTTTGCAATGAAATTCCCGGTTAAGTGTTGTGGTGTGGGAGTACCATTGGGTAGGTTCTCCTCGGTTGGTACGGATTGTGATGAAAATTTAGGCATTGTGGGTTGATTTTGTGTTGGATTTTGTGTTGGGTTCTCCTCACCTTCTCTTGCAAAAGGGTTGATGAACCCAATAGTATTTGTTTTAATATCTACAACCTCACCTATACCTCTCAAAGTACCTCTAGCAAGTCTTCTATTGTTTGTCAAAGTCCTTTCAATTTCGTGATCAAAGGGTAACAAGTTACCATGTGATCTTCTAGACATGCAAAATATCAAACAACTCCAAAACAATTAGAACAAACCTTGAGGAGTTTTACTTCTCCAAGGCAAAGAAAGACACAACTAATAACAATCTAAGAAAATCAAATCAAGTTAACACCATCCCTGGCAACGGCGCCATTTTTGGTCGGACTCATTAGGAGATTTATTTTTCGGTTACTTGTCGTTAAGAGCACCTAGACCAAAACAATATTTATAACTTCACAAACAACTCTACTATTAGTAAAGAGGCAAGTAAAGGTCGGATCCCAAGGGACGGGTATTGATTTAGGATTTTCGTTTGCAAGTAGCGGTGTCTAGGGGTGTCACGATTTGGGGTTGAGATGAGAAGATCACTAAACTAAATAACAATAAAAGTAAACAAGCAAGATGATTAAAAAAGATGTAAACAATTGATTAAAAGCACTAGGGTGTCATTGGGTCATAGGAGATTCATGGAAATTGTTCATACAAACATATTCTCAAATTATAAGTAAGCAATTATTGTTGTGATGGATCGAGTTGGTTTATATCTTACAATCATAGGAAGGTTTGGGTCCCGGAGCGGAATCGATTAGATTGTACAACACCTACAAGTCGACTTAATCATCCCTACTCAACTATATGCATGGTCTAATGAGACTCGAGTTGGTTTATGTCTTACAAGTGTCATTGAAAAGGTAAGTGATGGGTGAAAAATGCAAGGATTCATAGGCACACATTTCATCAAACATAACATGTGCATAAGTTGAGATCACAACAAGCAAGCAAATAAACTATGAAAACATATTAAATTAAGCATGAATCATTCCCCATGTTAGTTTCCCCCAATTACCCATTAACCCTAGTTAAGGAAACTACTCACTCATTATCAAGTTTGACACGTTAACAAGGTTGTCAATCACATAAACAAAGCAAAACATGATGAATAAATGAAGATGATTAACAATAATTAAAAAGGGATTAAGAGAATTATACCTACTAATGATTCCAAAATAAAGCAAAGAATAATAGAAGTACTTGATGATTGATTGGAAGGTTGTCAATCTCCCAATAATAACTCAAATAATCTTCAATTACCCAAAATAAAGGATGAACAAAAGAGAGATTAAGGAAATGAGATTTGTATTAAGACTTGATTAGAAGTTGATTACAAGATTAAGAAGAGATTAGAATGATATAAACTACACTAAGGATTGGTAAGAATAACATGATTATCTAATTAGACTAATGGGGTATTTATAGTGGGGATTAGGTACACAAATTAGGGTTTACTAAGGGCTTAAATGACGATTAAGTCCTTGAGGAATCGCTCCTCTCAGAAAAGATGCGAGTCTCCTTTTTGCCGGTCTTTCATAAATATGCGCATCTTTCATGGAGGGAAAAAAAGGATCGTGTGGGACTGTAAGGGAATCCGAGCGTCCAAGGTGTCGGGACAGGCGGATTTCCTGGTGGGTGGACGGGCGGATTAATGGGCTGGACGAGCGGATTGTGGTGCAGTTGGACGGGCGGATTGATGGCAAAGACGCTCGGATTCCTTACGTCTTGGACTGGCGTCTTGCCTAGTTGGACGGGCGGATTGTGTGACAGCTTTCTTTTCTTCTTTTCTTCTTCCAATAATCCTCCGAGATTTAGTCGGGGATGAAAGGATTTCTTCATCATTGCCCATCTACTATAATATGTACAAAGGCCTTCTAGTCTTGTCTTCTCTTTGATGCTTGGTCATTAGATTCGATTAATTTAGCTCTATTTTGCCGTGAAAATGCAAGGTTTGTACTCCTCTCCTACCAAGGAAACAAAACCTCAAATAATATGCAAAACAAAGGACTAAAGATAGTAAATGACCCAATTATGCACTAAAAAGCATAGGAAGTAGGCTAATTCGGGGACTAAATCTGCTCAAATATTGGTCACATCAACTGCTCACCATAAGGGATCACGGCAGGCACAACAGAAGCAAACAAGAAGACAAAACCACACAAGGTCAGTAACTGAAGAAATAAACCAATAACCACAGACACAACACAGGCACAATAGAACATACACACGTCACACCTCTTCCAACCAATCACCGTCACCGACTGTCCAATGGACCAACCCTGCCAGTGGGGGTCCACAGCCGTACCCACCAAATCCCCGCTCATCATACCGAACGATAACCGTGTCCCATTAATGTGCACATCCCCTCCCGTGGCAGGTTCCACGGAGGGCGAAACTAGGGCATGAAGCCACTCCAACAAGTGACTCCACTCAGCCGAGTACGCACCTCGAGAATCAGAGACAAACAACCACAATCAGCTGTACCACAACAACGATAATCAAAACAACACAATACCAACCAATTACCACAACCAATCAGTCATACCGACACAACAACAATCAGACCACATCAAAAGACACTCTAAACAACCAATAGTACTGAGTAGGCGAACCTAACTTTAGCCAACCGAAACGATTCCACGTCCGACCACATGATACCAATCAACCAAGCAACACACCTACACATACCGTACTATCATCTATCACAACCACTACAACCCTAATTGGAAACAACAACGACAATGATGATGATGATGATGACATACCTACGCATATCAATCCGGCGTCAAGGCCGCTACCCGACTCACGCAACTCATCCCCATAGCAAAAGCATCCTCAAGGACTCTAGTGGAAGGGACTATGGTGAGGGAAGGAGAAGAGACGACATCTAGGTTTAGGGAAGAGAGGCGGAAATGATTTGCGGTTATACGAAACACGATATATAACTCCTCGCTGTAAACACGCTACTCGATCGAGTAACTAACTTACTCGATCGAGTGACCCCTACTCGATCGAGCTTCCGAGCTACTCGATCGAGAAGCCTCGACTAGATCGAGGACCTCACACCCCAAGCTTACCACGTCACAAGTCATAGCTCGTACGTTTTCCAAAGGTGAAGACATACGTCCAAGGTCGGTCAACGGGTCCCAAAAAGGACGGGTATTACAGTCTTCCCCCCTTAAAAAGAATTTCGTCCCCGAAGTTCGACTCCTCCTCTCCCGCAACACAACAACAGGGAAACTAAGGTCATCATCCCCGTTTACCCGACGTAGGTCAACACAACCGTCTAGGAATACCATCCCGCTACGTATGTTCATCAGACATCAGCATCATCCACCTTAGCACATAATACCCAACACGACTCTCAGCTAATCACAAACTTTCTTTTGGATTACCTGAACGCATACCAATCACAAAACGACTAACTCAAGCATCACCTGCACCCACTGCATGCTACTATTTAAACGTACCTCAACACAACTATTAGACTATATTTTCATTCATTACTTGTCAAAAACTACTGATTACGAAACATAAAAAACAACGATCCTACCATCGATTTACAACAACACATGCTACAGAGTCATACAACACATATTTCATTCCACTATATTACCTTAACCACACAACACAATTCTACCAAAGACAACTCCACTGTTGCTAATAACATCTAATTCTGAAGCCAACATAACGAATAATTACTGAAAATTAAGTGTACAACATGCTATCAACTATAAACTCTTGCTCAATTGCATAATAACCACTATAAAACTATTCAAACGATCATATAAAACTATCAAACAATCATTCACATACTATAAAATACCACGAAAATATTGTAAGATTGTTATAATTTCATCATTTTTCCTCTGCGACACTACTCTTCCCCTCTTAAAGGAACTTCGTCCCCGGAGTTCACCAGCAAACAACTTTCCCGTCCCTCAAACTGATACATATTATATCATTTTGTCATTACTCATAAACCACAAAACAACCTTGATTCACACTGTCATGACCTACTCTTTGACATTACACAATTACAACTCGTATAAACGTAAAACCACTGAAATTATGTAGCACACCGCAATGTATATTACTACAGACTAGCAGTAAGGTCACCAATTGTTTGTCATACGATCATATTAATTATGCTATAACACTATAGCCATTGTATTCTATTTATCAGATTCGACTTGATAAAGCCTACAAAGTTATACAAATAGCACCGAGAACTGTGCAAAAAGACCTATATAATATGACTGATGACATCAATGATACTTTCTTGACATTACGTACACATGACTCAAAGATATATATATATAAATATATATGCAATCAATATCAACTTTGAACAACACCACCGCACATTATATTACTTGCATCAAATTGATTTGTCGTTCCGACTAACATACATAACATGACAATTATATAAATAGCAGGACCACACACAATTATATAACCTGTGGTGAAGCTAAACAATGATACTAAAGACCCACGACAAGAATTAATATAATAGAATCCAAGATATGATGATTCAACAGATATTTGATTCGAAAAGTTCCTGTAACAGTGACACTCAATCGAGTTGGTCAGGCACTCGATCGAGCTGGCCTTACTCGATCGAGCTCATCCGCTACTCGAGCCGAGATCAGACTACCCCCCCCCCCCCCATAGTCACACCTACAGTTACTCGATCGAGTAGCCACAGGTCGATATAGCCTCTTTAAAGCCAAATATAAACCAAACAATCCTGAATCACGAGTCTGGATGCTCTCCCGACCCTAAAATCCTGCATAATAATTCAAAAAGTACTCAAACTACGGCCTTATGGCCAACGTACAAACCAAGATCCAACAAAGTACCAACTGAGAACAAATACTATCCACTACAAACCACGAAACAAAAGAAGAAAAAAAGGAGTATCATCACTCCCAATGCTGCTCATCCATGACCTCATCATCACTACCACCTCCAGATGTGCCCGCATCATGACCTGTCACACCACCAACGCCAGCATCTACTCCCATACGCCAAGGGGCTAAGCAACCGTAGGGATATGACTAGGGCTCTCCCCAAGTCGACCTCTCCACGCCGAAAGAGTGAAAGACTCCACTGTCGTCCCCAACACCTCTCCACCACACGGGCTGAGCTGCTCCGGTCCCTCTGCCCTGTACGTACGCCATCTCGTGGAGGTTGCGGAGTGTCAAGGTCGCTGACACCCTCTCCGTGAACTCGCTCACTCTCATCTCAGGGCTATAGAAACGAGGGTAACCGGGTTCCTGGTACTGTGGAGGCATTGGCTGCTCTGACTGGGTCTCTGCCACCCTCTCCCTCACTGGCCGTAGTCCCCTCCCCACTCTAAGCTGAGCGTCCTCAGGTCCCACTTGGTCCCTCTTCCTCGGTTAGGGCATCACCTCCAAGATATCCGGGTTAATGAGGTACACCTGCCTCTCAAGAACCCCCTCCTCCTCATAATTAGAATTGGCCATCCACAACTGCCGCCGACAAAGGCTCAGTCACTGGGAGGTGCTCAGGGTCGGGTATCTTCACCTAGCTCATCCCCCAAACCCTCCAAGCTAACCCACCACCCTCCAAATTTCTCAACCACTTCTGGTCGAGGAAGTAGTCCCGGTCCAAGGTAGGCACTACGGTGGTCAAAGGGGTATAGGCCGAGGAGGCCTCAAAGGTAGTGAGCCTCTCTGCCAACCGGTGGCAATGGCACCACAATTCAGAAAACGGGTTTCGAAAGAAGCCATCAGGGCTAAACTGGAACACACTATGGCAGGGGTACTAAAGGTCACTCTCTGAGATCGGGTGGGGTTAAGGGACACCATTAGCAACATCAACTCGTGTGAGTTTAACTTACTCACATCCCTTCTCTCATAAAGCAGACAAGTCATGGCACGGAGGAAAAACTTCAAGGTGACATGTTGGACATCGTTTATCAACATGTTACTCGAAGTGGGAGCAAGTTTGCCGGTAAGACAAGGCATAAGGCTACTCACCCGACACTCAGACGTAATGTCCCTGAGAGCTCCCTTGGCGGGTTTAGTAAGGCCATGGTGGGTAGAAAACATATCAATGGTAAGAAGAAAACTTGTGTTCATAAGGCGAAACTCCACGGTCTGCTCCACCGCATTGTACTTAAAGGAACTCATAAACTAAAGCGTCAGAAAAGCATAAGAATTTTTATGAAGGTGATAAAACCCAGTCATCCCCAAAGTCTCAAAGATATGCCTAACATCGGTCTCAATCCCCAAGTCAGTCAAAAGAGTCGTGTCTATACAACGGGTAGGTCTCATCTTCCGTCTCTGTAAAGCAACAAAATTATACCTTTGTGTAAAGTCCACAAAGACTACAGACGGGTAATCGGGTACTGCCAGGACCGTACATCCACTCCCCTCTCCTACCTCGGGCTTAAAAGCCCTTCCCGTCTTGCTCTGACTAGTTCCCACGGTTGGTCTCTGCATCTGTTTTCAATACATGACTTAAATATACAAACCACATATATTTGAAACCATGTAAAACATGCATGTACAATCAGGAAAAGAGCTACTAAGTATACACTTTCACCAACAATCCAGAAATTATAAGTATAGCTCTCAAATTTACTATCAGACGGTCTCACAGCTGTAAAATTTTTGACAAGAATGGCATCCATTAACCTCACTACTACCACTTCTGAAAATTAAACCTTCAAAACAACTTCATAAATAGACAAATTTCACAATAATGTAAGGCAAATTTCAGTTTGGGGCACTTTTAAGACGGAGTTTTAAGACAAAATTTTGAGTGAAAACCATCAAAATTGACTCTAAACATGATATATACAACATACATAACCCAATTTTATCCCTTTTTCATACAAAATACAACCAAAATCCAATTCAAAATCTGAAACCCTAGAAATTTCAAGTCACATAAACCCCCAATTTGATTCGATTTTTGCATAACTAACAACAATAATCAACGAAGTGAAGCATCTAGATCATATTACAACAATTATAAACAAGTTTTGGCTCATATAAATCGATTTTTGAGCAATTACCAACTCCCTACATGCTTCTAATTAGTCAAAAACATCAAAATAGGATTAACATTCATACCTTGATTGATTGGCAAGCAAGGAGAATGAATTAAGCATATAAAACACAAAGATTCAAGCACAAAATAACAAAGTTTGAGAGCACAAGACAGAGATATAGAATTTTAGGGTTTTGAAGAGTGAAGAAATAAGAGAGAGGATTAGGGAAAAGGGTATAAAGATCCCGTGTTTCAGCGGTACTGTAGCAGCTTACTCGATCGAGTAAGTAGGTTACTCAATCGAGTGGCCTCCACTCGATCGAGTTGGAGTTGCTCGATCGAGTTTTTCGTTGGCAGATCCAACTTTTCTGTCTCATAACTCCTAAACTAGATCGAATGAGGTCTATTCGATCTAGTAGGCACTCGTACTCGGTCAAGTAAGGTTAGGTACATGAGCAGAAATTATGAACTTAACTTAAGATTGTTGCAAAACAGCAACGCGTGTCGATTCCAAAATAAATTCGAAAATTGTCACAGATTATTATACTTTTTCACAACGTATTACTACTACACAAGTACAACGTATCAATTCTAACAAACATATTACTTCATTCAACTCTTTCATTTCACTCTATAACAACCATCATGCAACCAAACGACTAAACGTTTAGCTTTCTCATGCATACTTTCAATACGTTCCTTTTACTTATAATCATACAATTGTGACTACGACAAAATAACTTCTAGTCATATCACTCTAAACGTACATCTAACATTTAACCATTCTTTATCACCCAAGCTTACTAATAGTTTAACCATGTCTCAACAATTATCAAGTAGCTTACTCGACTTAATTATGCCACATCACAGAAGCATTCAACCATTCATCTATCACATTTACCAAATACTTATTTGATAGCCGTTACCACCAATTCAAAACTTACTAATTATCATTATTACCACATAGCAGACTCACAAGTTCTTTATATCAACCACTAATACCAACTATTTGGAACAAGCATTACCATCACCACATTATACACACTGTATCGTATTATAAGCGTTTCACCACTTCCACTACTTTCATAGACACTTCTATTCGACCATAAACTTTCACCTTTTCTCATCACAACCACATATACTAGCATCAAATAAGTCTTCATCACACACATTTCAATCGTAACCATCATACGTACTAGGAACACACAATTTTCCAAGTTGACATTCCCATACCCAGTGACTGGCTTAAGCATAATGGGGCCATGATTTTGAAATGAGGGCGCCTACTCACCCAAAATCTAGCATCAACTGGGGATCCGAATACACATACACCATGTTCATTTTATTAGACTCACTACTTTTATTAGGCTCATTTATTACAGGTTCCAAAACCGTCGCTCTGGTACCACTTTGTGACATCCCCATATACCAAGGAGCCTTAACAAGACCTTCCCTAGCATATAAGGGCATCGCCATCTCGGTTTCCCGAGGATAGTAATAATTAAATGTCGATAAAAGAACAATTAAGTTACATTATAGTGATTAACAAAACCAAGGTACATATATATAAAGGTACAACTTAAACTACTGTCAGCTATGTGGACTACTTCTGTCGTGACTCGTGCAAGACTCATCCCGCCAAGCACGCAACTAACATCCAGATCACAACCTGCTAAGACGGACTGCTCACCATAAGGGATCACGGCAGGCAGAACAGAAACAAACAAGAAGACAAAACCACATAAGGTCAGTAACTGATGAAACACACCAATAACCACAGACACAACACATGCACAACAGAACATACACACATCACACCTCTTCGAACCAATCACCATCACCGACTGTCCACAAGACCAGCCCTGCCAGTGGGAGACCGCAGCCGTACCCACCAAATCCCCGCTCATCATACCGAGCGATAACCCTGTCCCATTAATGTACACATCCCCTCTCGTGGCGGGTTCCATGGAGGGCGAAACTAGGGCGTGAAGCCACACTCCCGCAAGTGACAGCACTCAGCCGAGGACGCACCTCGAGAACTAGAGACAAACAACCACAATCAGTTGTACCACAACAATGATAATCAAAACAACACAACACCAACTAATTACCACAAACAATCAGCCATACCGACACAACAACAATCAGACGACATCAAAAGACACTCTAAAAAACCAACAATACTGAGTAGGCGAACCTACCTTTAGCCAACAATAGCAATTCCACATCCGACCACATGATACCAATCAACCAAGCAACACATCTACACATACCGTACAATCATCTATCACAACCAGTACAACCCTAAATAGAAATAATAGCGACAATGGTGATGATGATGACATACCTACGCATAGCAATCCGGCGTCAAGGCCCCTACCCGACTCATGCAACCCATCCCCATGGCAAAAGCATCCTCAAGGACTCTAGTGGAAGGGACTATAGTGATGGGAAGGGGAAGGGACGATATCTAGGTTTAGGGAAGAGAGGCGGAAATGATTTACGATTATACGAAACACGATATATAACTCCTCGTTGTAAACACGCTACTCGATCGAGTAAATAACTTACTCGATCAAGTGACCCCTACTCGATCGAGCTTCCAAGCTACTCTATCGAGTAGCCTCGACTAGATTGAGTACCTCACACCTAAAGCTTACCACGTCACAAGTCATAGCTCGTAAGGTTTCCAAAGGTCAAGACATGCGTCCAAGGTCGGTCAACGTCAGTCAACGGGTCCCTAAAAGGACGGGTATTACAATATGTTTTGTCACCATTTAATTAATGAGGTGATGATGCTCACATATATGAATAATGATGAATTCTGTTAATGTAAGCGTTGGTGTGTTTTCTCGATCATGTCTTGTTAGTGATAAGTGGTCACCTAAATTTTCAAATAAAATTAATTTACTAAATTTTTGTGTGGAAGCATTAATTGGTTAACATATTTTTTGAACAGTTGTACGTAGCTATATGTTAGAATGGTAAATCTTCGAGCATTATCTAGATATATGTGTCTTTTCCAAAGTATACGAACTCCTTTTGTAACACCCGCGAAATTCCGACTCCGGAAGTCGTAATTTTGTAGACTAAATAGTTATTTTATTATTTTATTTGGCAATTTTAAAGAAAAAAAAACACGCTTTGGTATAGTATTGAATCATGTTCTATACGGAATTTGAGTGGAAACCGAGCCACTTTGGTCGTTGGGCCAAGTATGGTCATGTTGGGTTCTTTTAGAATATCTTTTATTTAGAGAAACCCTCCCACTTCTTCTACATTCACAAAATTCTCAAATATTTCATCTCACATCTCCATTAAATACCATTTTCACTTCAGATCATAAAACTTACATAAGTTTCTCATTTCTCTACGAAATCGGCCCATTTTTACGCCAATCTTCTTGTCTTCTCTCTCCATGTTTCAAGTAATAAAGTCTAGTCCTTTCTCAATTTTTATAAATTTAGTCATTCTAGGATTAAGGTAATTAACTTTATTGGTTAGAAATTGTTGTTTAGGAGGCAACCTTGAGGACCCCGACGCGGATTGCTCAGACATTGACGAGATTTTAGAAGATTAGAACTGCAAAAAGATAACAGTCATAGGTTACTCGGTTTTACATGTGTTTTGTGTTAATTTGGTAGTTAGATTTGGTGATTATTCGTTAAAAGATGTAATGTTTACATGCTAATAATCACTAATGGAAAAACTCCTATTGCGTCAATTATAAAGGGCCTTTTGCATCAGTTTTGGACTGACACATATCGAGGGGTCGTATTTTCAATGCGTCAGCTGTAAAGTTCCGTTTTACTTAGAGAACGGACACAAATAGTTGAAATTTTGCATCATTTCTTAATAAATAACGGACGTAAATGGACTTAGAACTGACGCAAATAAATCATTATTTGTGTTTGTTATTTGAAAACCGACGCTGTTGTGTCTACCTTTTGCGTCTGTTTTCCAGTGACTGATATTATTGGCTTTTGGTTTGAACGCCAACTTGGGTAACTTTTTGCGTCATTTCTTTACAAAACCGATTCAATTACTTTTTACTTTTTGCTTCATTTGTTATTAAAACTGACGCAATTTATTATTATTTTTATTTTTAAAAAATATAAAATTTTGCTAAATGTATTTTGGCAGCACCTCCTCATAAAATTGATAATCAAGATGCCAAAAATTTAAAACCTCAAACAAGATATCCAACCAAAAGACATTACATCTCATTCGAACCAACAACGTTCCAAAATACAATCCAACCAACAACGTTCGAAAATATAATCCATCCAACCATCAACGTTCCAAAACACAATCCAACCAACTTAACAACGTTCCAAAATATAATCCAATGTATAAAAATGCAACAAAAGTCAGAGTTACTAAGGTAATCTATACTAAATATAAGTTATCTAATCATTTATTTGCCCAAACTTCTCTGGCTACATTCATATCGATCAATGACATGGGTGAAGTTGCAATATTCTGCATTTTCAAAATCATTATTATATAGTAATAAATGTAAATGAAAAAAGAAAATTGACAATGAAAACTTAAAGTAAGATTAAATTACCTGTTCAGAGTGTATCTCCGCACATTTACAATAATAAAGGTTATGTCATACATCTATTTCATGACATAATAACCACAGTCATAATCTTCTGTTTATTGCAGACACGAATGTTTTAAAAAAAATGCAATTAATAATAAGTATTAGTCGATACGTAAAGTAAGATTGAATTACCTCTTCTTTTTCAGAATTTGGCAAAAAAGGAGTCTAAATTTTTTTTAAGTCAATTTTAACTAAGTTTACAAAACACATTATTTACATCACATCTTATCATCACATTAATACAACTAAAGATGAGTTTCAGGCGAACGAGTGATGGGGCACGTCTCATAGTAAGAATTCCATTATACCCGTGAGTCAGACAAATAAATAAAATCTGATGGTGTGGGAGGATAATTCGTTTTCATTTTATTAACAATTGTCCTGTGTATTAAATAATCAACCAATGTAGTACACAACAATTAAGTGGAATCAAACACAACCATGAGCATCTCACATTGCGACATTTGGAGTAATACAGAGCAAAGTGGTAAGAACTATAACATAAAAACTACTGGATTGAAAAGCATGGGTAAGTAATGGTTAAACATCGGCTATGTGTGATGGTCATCGAATTTGATAGGTGGTTAGGATGGCTGGACAAGGGTAGTCGGAGAAAGGTTGGATGAAGGGGCTTGCCCGAGGGAGATAAAGGGAAGGGCGTTCAGAAAAATCAATTGGGTAAGAGAACCTTTTTTATGTCCATCGTCTTAGGATCCCTTTTCCGCGAGTCCAAAATATACATTGTGTTCAATTCCACGCAAACGACAACCAAAATCCAATGATTACTGTAATAAAAACATGCCAAAATAATTACATATCAAGAATTATAACTTATATGCACATATGACAATACTACTCTTACATTTGAATTTGAAAATCTGATGAAGGCGGTAAAACAAATTAATCACTAAATTGTAGCAGTAGAAGTAGCTTTTAATTTTTAATGAAGGTGAAGCAAAATGAGAAGCTTGCTGAAAGAAAAGGATCATAAAATTGGTATCCTGACTATTGAGTTGGTTAAGTTAAAGTCTCATCTTGAATTTACTATATTTGAGTTTGCTAAGAACGAATTGATTTTGTTAGGTTAATATGACGTTATTACAGTTAAACATGATAAAATTCAAGTTGACTTAGATAATTTAGCCTTAGAGAAACTCAATTTGTCAAAACAGAATATCAAGTTAATTAATAAGTCCATGATGCTCGTAAGATTAAAAACAGTGAGAAGGTAGTCAGATTGTCATGGACTTGTTAGATAGTAAGACCAATAACTCCTTGAAGCATGGGTTGGGAATTAAGGAACCAACACTTTGCCCCAGTCTAAATCTTATTGACTATCTAACCCAAGCCGCCACGGAAAAGGTTGAGGCAGGGGTACAGAAGAGCCAAGCACTACTAGCGACGAGACTAACTCCTCCACCGCTTCGTCGTTTCCCCTCAAAAATGGAATTTAAATTTAGCCCCGGTAGATGAAAGGCCTGTAGGGGATAGCGCATTCAGCCCGAAAACAGGAAAAAAAAAAACAAAAAAACAAAAAAAGAGGTCCCCGCTTTCCTTACCGTATGGATCGTCCCCGGAAAGGGAGGTGCTACAGCTATATATACAACTAAAAAAGCTAGAAAGCTGCCAGTTTAATACTTACCCTTCATGAAATGCTCCCATGATATATTTCTTGTCTTCTTGAATTTTCATTGCATGGGCAGTATACGTTTCACATTGTTTTGGATTATGCATGTACTCCACAAGTTTCACAGGGAACAAGTATGCAACTAATTTAATAGTTTCGATTGTAGTTGCACACCGATACAAGAAACTACAATTTCCATCATAAAACCGTGAGGAAATTAGTAACCAAATGATTAGTGAACAAAATACCAATAAATGAACAAAATTACTTTTTTCTCATATAGATTTTATTCTTTCACATAAACTTTTTCATTAAGTTTTCATTTCCTAACCTGACAAATTAGAGCTTATTGAAATTTACGGAAATGATAGTCGATTTGATTAAAAAAAAAATTGATGGATTAACGGACCATCTCTTGTCGGATCAACTTGAAAAAAGAGAAATCATCACTTCTCGACATTGAAGATCAAAAGTTTTAGAAATTATTAATGACTTTCTAAAATACCCAGAAGGAAATTAATTGAATTAACAGTAGTTATAGTTCAACATCTCAAATATAATGGAATTTGCTGGACTTCACATACTGTTAGATTGATTCAAATCCTGATGGTGTACTCATCTTTTTTTATCTTACGTTTTCTTTATTTAATTGATTATGTTGCATAATTGTAGCATTTGACGGGAAACGTTTTTCTGGTTTTTAAATTGTAGTAGATGTTGGGAAATGTGTCCTCAACAATAGTGCGATCACATGATTTAAATATCATTATTAAATCTCATTTTAAGAATACATGTGGGATGTAATATTTTACAAGTCAACTGGTCCACACATATCGGTAATGATTGGCTGACTAGAGTTTGACATTACTGTCGTGCGACGGTGGTGATCAGTTGATCCCCTTAGGTCATACCTATAGGGAAATACTCTTAATTGATTATTTAATTAATCGTATACCGATACGAGTTAATTAAATTGCTTAAAATTGACGGATAATTTTGTGAGTATAATTTACGTATCTCATTGTAAATATGATTAAATGAGACACGGTCTAAGTAATCGAACTGTTTTATTACTTAGATGAAATTATTGTTTACAGAAACAATTGAAATGGAATGAATAAATTATTATAAATACAGAATGTTGTAGTTTATAATTTGGAAACATTTTTGGTACAAGTAATTACGAATTACTAGTCGATTTTGTAAATGACATATTTTATGAGTATGTTAATTTTTAATATGTTAAAAATACATTACAAATTCACATGTCAAGTAACATGTCACATATGTCACACTTGACAAATGACAAAATAAAATGGACTTTCCATTTTATCTTGTATAAACCGAAAATTAGGAGTATTAGTGGAATAATTATGTTGATTATTTTAATAAGAGAAAACATAATTATTAAAGTCTAATCTTTAGCCATGCCCACCTATGCTTTTGAGAAGAGCAAAAACAAAAAGTATTGGGCATCCTACCCAAGCCAATTTTCGGCCAACCATACAAGAAAAGAAAAAGAGCTTTTTCTTTTCAATTCATTCATTCATCATTTTTACATATAACATTTTCTAGTGTAAGAAAGTGGAGAATCTCTACAATATATGAATTTTCTAGAGAAATAAAATCTCACATATACTCCCTCTTGACCGAGTAATTCAAGAGCCAAAAAATACAATTTATTTTGTATCAATTTTATAGCAAAAACTAATATTATTACTAGATCTAAGTAATATTGGTTATTAAGATGTATTCCTTGGGTATATGCTTTTGGGAGGGATTCTACATTTGAATCCTTGTTCTTCCATTTGGAGAGCTCAAGAACAAAAGAGAAGGAGATCTCTTTTGTGCCCATATAAACCGAAATACCCATTGTAAGAATATGATTTCTTCTCTATTTTGTTTATTTGTTTGCATGCATAAAATCCATATTTAATTTTATGACAAATTAATTAAGACATATATGAGTATGTTAGTGTATATAGATCAACATTTTCCTTCAATCGGTATCAAGAGCCATGGTTGTTTGCATGCAAATCGGTTAAAAGTTTTTCCGAGTTATAAAGAATAACATATAAAACTTGTATATTTTGTGTTATTATGATATATCACGAAATTAATCCATGCATGTTAATATTCTGGTCCTAAAATGTTTTAGGATATTTTGGTTCATTTTACGGATTTTTATTGTTCATATTATACAATAATGGCATTTAAATATGATTTTATAAGTAAAAATGTCATTTTCGGTCCAAAATTATCTATACTTCGAATTTTCCAGTGATTTTTGGGTATGTTGTCACATATATGATTTTGAGATAACCTGTGAATTTTCATAATTTTTGGACTTGTTATGCTCGAAAAATGGATTTTTCATTATTAAATTCGGATTTAGGTGAAAAATAGGTTAATATGAGTTAAATTTTGAATCTGGTCATAGAAATTTAGTATGTTGTCACATGCAATTTTACAAGATGTGTGTAAAATAATTGGCTATAAAGAAGTCTTTTTGCATGATTTATGGATTTTTGAAGAAAAATAGCATAAATAGTGACATTATTAGTGAAAAATTAATAAAACATAATCTATGACTTAGGAAAAACGTCTAATGTTGCCTTTTATTATATTTTTCAGATCTAAAATTGAAAAGTTAATGAATATAATTTTTCCATGTTTTTATGATTATTTTATTAAAAATCTATAAACCGCAACATTGTTTTTCCGGAAAAATTTCGAAAGTTTTTAACCTAAGATTTTGAACATTATGAGTGTCATGTTTTTCCAGAATGTTCATGAGTTTAAATTTCAAATTTCAAATTTATTTGAAATTTTGTGATTTATTTGAAGTTTATAGCTTATTTTTGTAATTTTTGGTCCATTTATGAACAATTTTATAAAATATGGGTTAATTATGGTCAAATTATTAGTGAAGACTAAATTTTGAGTCCTAATAGGTTAGGGTAATTAACTTATGCATAAATATGAGTTTATGTATTTTTGTGATTATAAAAATGTTGAAATCACGCAAATCCGTAAAAACCAAGTAATATACGATATTGGCTAATTAAAGGCGATTTAGCATAAAATTGGGCATGTTCATACATATTATAATGCTGCATCTTCTTTATGATTGTCATAATTTTAATTTATGTAATTTTTGAATTATGTAATTTTACTTAGTATGGCCTTAGATTTTAATTGGTATTTCCCGAAATGTATGGGAATATCGATTCGGTTGTAATTTTATTGTGATCTCGTATCACCGTTTTGTAATTTAATAGATTTATTTTATTTTAGTTACAAATGTATAATAGGAAATTATGTAATTTTATTCATTCCGGAGTTCCCAAAGACGGATTTCTTCAAGAATGGCGATACATAAAGACGGTGTTACCTCGAGATGCGTGCCACAACCGAAGTTCAAGGGACCAATGGAGTTGGTTTCCGAATATGTAATAGTTAAATAGTTTTTCTATTTTAGGAAAGGCCATACTAGGATTTATTTATTTTATGCTTGCATTTTATTTTATGTCACATGCATTGCTAAATCGCCATAACTAAAACATCCATCCTTTTATCGAGTTTATCGACCGTGTCAATTAGAATTATCGTAGTTCACCGCTTTAGTTCACTTAAAATGTGATAGATAATAAATTGACATGACCTCTCACTAAAACAATTAATTGAGACATAGCCTTACCAAATAGTAGAAACCATGAAAACCTATTTCGTGAGGGAGTGCACTCGGCCACACCGGGATACAAACCTTGTTACGTAGGGGAAGTGGGTGATAAATGTCTATCCACCGAATTCATGTTGATAAGGGTTTCATCGGCCACACCGTGCCCAAGTTAATGTGGGTTTGGATCATGGACACATTTATTCGAAATTTGGATTGAACTCAACAAAAGTTTTTCGATAAGGGTTTTATCGGCCACACCGTCCCCTTGTTGAATGTGTTTTGGGCTAAAGATATATGTTAATGTAATATTATCGACCAAGAGTTCTAAAAGTAGAATCGATTAAAGCGTTAATCCACCGAGTTATATTGATAAGGGTTTCATCGGCCACACCGTGCCCAAATTAATATGAATTTGGGTCTTGGAATCATTTATCATAGTTGGGTAGAGGTCACTATGCAAATGCTTTACTTGTTATTTACAAGTATTAATAAAACGATAAATGTCAAGTTTTCCATTATTCCGTTGTCATATTGTTCTATTTCTTTACCCTATTCATATACGATATCATTTCGTTTTTGATTCAAAACTCCATTAAAACATCGTAACTAAAGACAAAATTTGAATTTTCTTCTAAAGACCTCGAATTAACCATTGTTAAGGATCTCTTTCAAAGAGTATAGATTAAAGTTATTCATTATCAAACAGGTTTTTGATTCTAGACTAACACATCTACTTACAATGAATTATGTTTCATATACTTAATTGAATTAAGTACCTTGAAGCGATAAATTGTTTTGGTGATTAGTTTTTCAGAATTCGTAATTGACCAAAATAACGCAACCACTTCAATGAAAGTTTTAAGACTAAAACGAACAAATGAAGAGTAATCTTCATGAATTCAATTTTGCTTCTCAAAGCAAAGACTCATTGAAATGAGTGGGAGCATTTTCTTAAACCGTTAAGATGAGAACGAGGTTAAAGAAGTAAAATTAGAATGGAATTGATACAAGGTTATGTTAAAGGTAAAGTTGTTGAGAATGACGATACTAAACCTATCAATCCCGACCGATACAGTTTCCATTGTCTTAAATGTTGGACACGAGAAAGGAAACTACCCCAAATTATTGAAGAATCAACAAGTTAGTTGTGGGACATCTAATGGGACCTTCTTATTTAAATGTTTATTTGATTAAACATAAATTTTTACTAGTCCTACTTCGTCAATATTAGAAACCGGTGGTGGTTTTCATCATTATGTTTGATACATGGGACGATAAGAATATGACGACTAGCGACACTAATGTCGAGAGATAGAGTAATTGTGTACTCAATCTAGTTTTTGGATTTAAAGTTGTACTTAATTGTGACTATTAAGTGCATAAACTCTAAATAAGAATATAAACTTGTTAAGATACAAAAGAGGTTTTCACTTTTGTGACCCTATACACCACGATTTGATGTATGGCTAGCCCATCATCAAGGTGAGTATATTCTAAACCAAACTAGAACGATATATCATGAAGATGATGTGAGACTCAAATTGGTAACCCAAGATTAAACCTTAAATTTTGGAATGATGAACGTAAAGAGTTATCGAGTACTCTTGAAACCATTAGATTGTTAATGGTATATGCGTATCTTGTATTCAAAGCAAGATGTCTCGTGCCTTTTGGTTGAAAAGGAGATCGAGGTTATAAATCATTGATCCATAATAGGTTGATCATTCTCTTTTACCAACGATTTAAGTTGACGCTAATGTGTTAACTTAGTAAGGTAAATAGAAAATCTTTAAAGAAGTTAAAGAGTTAAAGAAATCACGATTTAGTCGTGATGGGATTATCAAAGTGAAGACTTTGATATAAGCCAAAGCAAATGTGATATAGTATCACAAGTTAATCTCTCTTAACACACATTATGGGAAAATGTGTGGTTGGATAAGAAATCAAACGCTATTCGATATGGTTTGGACTTCGATCAAGTTACTTTGAGTTACTTGATCCCTTGGGGATTTTATCATTTTGTCTAAATTATGTTCCACTAAATCATATGAGATATGAAATGGTAAGGGTACCATATTTGTAAGTTTTCACAAGAAACAAATGCTCATTTTTCCCTTTCTTTTCTCACGAGTACGACGGGTTTGCGGCTCGTGAAGCTGTCTTTCTAAAATACAAGTTTATTTTAGAAGACAGAGTGGGAGAAATTATTCAAAAGCCACAAAGAATGCCACAGAGAATGTTATGTCGCAAGAAACTGGCCTTTCTTGGCTACATGAGACATTTTGTAAAATATTGTTTCTTTAAAACCTAGGAGGTTAAATTCGTCACTTGTTAAAGATGATGAATTCATGCTACTCTTAAGAAAGTAAAGAGCTTATAACTTACAAAAGAAATTGTTTGATTCAAGTTGATTACTTCTAGAAAGTAATGAACATATGACTTACATAAGAGTTTTTACAGTCACAACTCAATACAAGGCTTAGAGCCATGAAAATCCGAAACAAAAAGGCTTGATTAGTGACAAAGGGTTTTGCACTAATAAAGAGATATTTCAAAGCAAGATTGGTTGCAAAGGGTTTTGCACTAATTAAAATGCTTAAGTCTATTTGGATCTTCTTAAGGATTGTGTTTCATTATGAGGTTATGAAATACGTAGCAAGTGAATCTAAAACCCGCTTCTTCAATAGAAGGAATGTATTCAATACATATCATGAGTTTAGTAGATTCTTGCAATCCTAAGATAATGTGAAACTTAAGAGAGCGTCTTAAGTAGGACATCAATGAGTTAGAATCAACATTTTGATCATCTGATAAAACATTTCTCGATAAGTCAAGAAGTTGTGTTTATACATGAAGTTTAGTGGGAGTTACGGAAATTTTAATTAGTCCGATATGTGGATGACATATTGATCATTGAGAATGATTTAAGACTTTTGGAGTATTATAATACATCTGGAATATCCGGATTTATGAAGATAAATCCACATGATATTAGCGTCAGTAAGAAGTCTTATGTTGATAAGATTCATGACTAGTTCAATTAAATTGAACTTATTTGATTGACTTCATTTGCTTCCGCTGCCGAATCAATTAAAAAGAAATGATGTATAACACTTCATATGCTTTGAGTATGATGAATTGTTTTCAAAAAAATCGAATTTAAGTAATCTTTACCAAGTAAGCTGTAAAGATTACCCTTAAGTGCTTGCAGAAGCATTAAGGAAGTAAAGCAAAGTGTTTATGATGCAATGTTGTGTAAGGGTGTTACACAAGTGACAATTGACAATTGAGATTGCGCATGGTTTCCGACAATACCATAATCAAAACACATTAGGATGTTAATTAAGAAGTAGATTTTCTAGAATCGTTCTAGGCAATGAAGAACAATGAGTGATATTTATAACGGAAATTGAGTACACTTGTGATCATGAGATGTGCAAGAAGGATGAGTCCCGCACACTGTGAAAACAGTGGGAGCTATTCTTAGGCTAGAGGGCCTATGTCTTGATTGGATCTCGACACGTACTCAGAAAGTTTTGTAATGCAAATGTATAAATTACAAAAGGAAAACGAGTATGTAGTGAGGTTGAGTAGGGTACAAGAAATTGATAAAACCTACTAACCAAAGCCTTCTTAAAGGCTAAACATGATGAGTCATGTCATTTCAATTGAATTGAAATGAACAACTACGTACAAGATCAAATTAGATTATAGAACATGAAATAGTAATCAGGCATTGACTATTCATGTGTGATAATCGCATTTGTCGTTCGAGTTTTATTTTAAAACTCTTTTATTATACTTTGTTACATCCAAACGGGTTGTGGAGACAATTGAACCCCGTTAAAGTGAACATGGATTAACATTGTATTTGCCCATAGTTACTTGTATGAGGTGACATCTCAAAGTAACTAGAGTGTGATGCGATTGATGGCAAGTTCAAGTGCCATAGAGTCATGTGAGATGACTAGTCGATCACATAGGCAGACTGTTAGGAACATTTTGTCGGGCCTTATGACCGCTTATAGAGTTCTGGCAATTTATGTAGCCTGGTCGTGGCGAGAGCTACTATAGTATTCAAATGAGTCGATTCTTTTGACTAAAGACTATTCACCTAAGATGGCACAGTTTCAGATTAACTTTGATTTGTTATACTACGACCTTCGTAAATGGGGTCAAATGGGCATATTTTGGGTTATGATGGCTGTGGCTAGTCGAAGGGAATGAGTGCGATAGGAATTGTCCATCCCCTTGTCAGGGTTAAAACAATATCTCAGGGCCACTCGAGGAGTAATGAACTGGAAATGCGTGGCCACGCTCGGAAGGTATCTATGATAGGTAAATCCGGTCAATCAGTTATTCTCCAGATCGAGGAAACCACTCTCGATATGATCACTTGCAAGTACGACCTGAAAGACACCTTGCATTGAGTGGGAGATAGTAATAGGACAAGAGAATTAGTGACGCACACTTGTCGAGGACAAGTGTGAGATTGTTGGGAAATGTGTCCTCAACAATAGTGCGATCACATGATTTAAATATAATTATTAAATCTCATTTTAAGAATACATGTGGGATGTAATATTTTACAAGTAACCTGGTCCACACATATCGGTAATGATTGGCTGACTAGAGTTTGACATTACTGTCGTGCGACGGTGGTGATCAGTTGATCTCCTTAGGTCATACCTATAGGGAAATACTCTTAATTGATTATTTAATTAATCGTATACCGATACGAGTTAATTAAATTGCTTAAAATTGACGGATAATTTTGTGAGTATAATTTACGTATCTCATTGTAAATATGATTAAATGAGACACGGTCTAAGTAATCGAATTGTTTTATTACTTAGATGAAATTATTGTTTACAGAAACAATTGAAATGGAATGAATAAATTATTATAAATACAGAATGTTGTAGTTTATAATTTGGAAACATTTTTGGTACAAGTAATTACGAATTACTAGTCGATTTTGTAAATGACATATTTTATGAGTATGTTAATTTTTAATATGTTAAAAATACATTACAAATTCACATGTCAAGTAACATGTCACATATGTCACACTTGACAAATGACAAAATAAAATGGACCTTCCATTTTATCTTGTATAAACCGAAAATTAGGAGTATTAGTGGAATAATTATGTTGATTCTTTTAATAAGAGAAAACATAATTATTAAAGTCTAATCTCTAGCCATGCCCACCTATGCTTTTGAGAAGAGCAAAAACAAAAAGTATTGGGCATCCTACCCAAGCCAATTTTCGGCCAACCATACAAGAAAAGAAAAAGAGCTTTTTCTTTTCAATTCATTCATTCATCATTTTTACATATAACATTTTCTAGTGTAAGAAAGTGGAGAATCTCTACAATATATGAATTTTCTAGAGAAATAAAATCTCACATATACTCCCTCTTGACCGAGTAATTCAAGAGCAAAAAATACAATTTATTTTGTATCAATTTTATAGCAAAAACTAATATTATTACTAGATCTAAATAATATTGGTTATTAAGATGTATTCCTTGGGTATATGCTTTTGGGAGGGATTCTACATTTGAATCCTTGTTCTTCCATTTGGAGAGCTCAAGAACAAAAGAGAAGGAGATCTCTTTTGTGCCCATATAAACCGAAATACCCATTGTAAGAATATGATTTCTTCTCTATTTTGTTTATTTGTTTGCATGCATAAAATCCATATTTAATTTTATGACAAATTAATTAAGACATATATGAGTATGTTAGTGTATATAGATCAACATTTTCCTTCAGTAGAGATATGAACATGACCAGGGAGATGGGGCGTGCAGGGCGGGGTAAGGGAAGCTGAGGCCGGCTGGCATGAGGTCGATAGGGGCAAGCTCTACCGGCGACTGGCCGAAGGTAGTTACCGGAGGTGGTAGGTGACTTGATGGTGAAGGGAATTGAGGGAAGGGAGGTAAAAATAAACTAGTTGAGGGAATGAAAAAATTACAAGGTTAATATTTTTAAAGTCGTATGTGAAAAAGTAAAATCCGTATGTGAAAACGTACGACCCTAAATGAAATAGGTTCATATATACATACCTTTCCCAAGCTTGAATCATAACAACATTTGGCCATAAATATCAGAACATCTGCCTAATTTCAACGACCGTCAAATAGCATTCAATATCATTATTCTCTTGGTAATTAAATACTGAGGCTTAATCACAATTTTGATGCATGCAGTGGTCGACAAGTAGCACAACTTCTCTTCTAAGATCTGACATTGATAACTCAAGGCTTTAACTTCCTCTACACCGAGAGGACCTCTATCATCTTCTTCACCTCTCTGTTGTTTCCCCTTGTCCTTGTCAAGGAATGTATTATAACATAAAAAGAGTAAATAAAAGTGCCAAAATATTACATTGTAATTGATCTAACTTTAGCATCAGAATCTATAAATAAATAAAATTGAACTTAAGTACCTTCTTTTGAACATTATTGTCGGATTCTTTAGTATTTTTGGACTTGACTTTTATCTTTCGAGCCTTTTCTCCTTTGTTGGCCAAATAAAAATAATAATATTTGAAATATTTATTTGATGAGGGTAATGTTAGGTTTCTTACTAAGTATGACATTATACTAAATGTTATAGATGACAATCAAGTTACCTCATCTTCACCTACCAAAATCAAGGTTTTCGGCCATTGTGCAAAACTCCCTTATATATCTCCAATGTACTAAATACATTCCATGGAGATGGAAGTGTTGCACCAGCTTTAATAGCTTTATCGATGGATACATGGGCGTTCTGCATGATCAATAGTGCGTTGTTTAACTTTTTACCTTTAAGCCATGGTGAAACCATCTCCTGAGTAGCAACCATCACTTCTCTGTTTTCAATGATATCAAGTCGACAAACAACTGTATCCTAAGACATTGTCATAATACATTTAAAATCAAAAGTTACGATTCATTTAAGAGTTACGATTCATTCTATCAAAACCTAATTTCTGCGGTTTGAGTAAGGTGATTAGAGATTATATATAAACTTTATTTAACAGTTACGATTCTTTCTGTCAAAACCCAAACTACGTTCTTTGCTCCTCTAATCACCCTAATCACTCTCAAGGCTAATTGATCGATCACAAGTCTACACTTCCGTCTTTTGTCCCGATTTCGTTGGTATGTCTCTAGTGCCTTGTAACTAGTGAATAGGTTGCCTTTTTGGTTTTTACCCTAATTATTGATTTGGGTTAATTTGGGGGAATGGTCTGTACTGATAGTATGTGATTATTGTGTGTAGGTGACGGTATCATGGAGAATTGCTATTGATTGTTTGTGTGTGTTTGGATTGCGAAAAGGTAGGTTTCCCTACTAAGTTGATTGCATAATTATGTTAAGATGTGATATTGTGATTTAATTGGCATGATAAGTATTGTTATTGATTTGTATTCTTAATTGTTGGAGTTTTAGTGGATTGATGATGATGATGGTGAGGTGCGTCCTCAGCTGAGTGGAATCACCAGTGGGATTGGCTTCACGCCCTTAATTCGCTCCTTGTGGAACCCGCCACAAGAGAGGATGTGCATATTAAGGAACATAGGTTGTTGCTCGTTGCGATGAGCGGGGCTTTGGTGAGCAAGGCTGCGGTCCCCCACTGGCCGGACTAGTTAGTATTGAGATATGATTGGAAATGGAGAATGATTGTGGAATTGTTGTCGTTGCTAATATTGTAAAGTTCTTATCTTAATTATGCAGTGAACTGACCCCGTTGTTATTTTGTAAAAACTGTGGTGATCTATCTTGGTATGATGAGCAGATTGTGACATGTGATGGTTATCTTTAGCTAAGGGGACGAGATGGGATGTCATCAGTTTAAGTCTAGCGTTCCCTGTTACGAGTTTAGCTATTTTGGTTTCGGTTGTACTGAGATTCTGTAATTCCTGCCCTGTTTAAGGACCGCTTGACCGACTGTTTGACCGGAGAAGACCGGAGGAGGGGATAGGTGAGAGGATAAAGAACATATGTATCTGTTTACTCGACCTAGTAGTGGCTACTCGGCTGAGTAGTGGTAACACTCGACTGAGTAGGACTTACTCGGCCGAGTATGAAAGTACTCGACCGAGTGTCGGCGCTGCTGACGCTTTATTATAAAACGCAAGTTGGTAAATCTTATTTCATTTTCGACGGTTCCCTAGCTCTCTAGCCCTAATATATATCTCTCTCACCTATCACCCACATCTCTATACACTCTCATCTAGTCTAGACACTAACCCAAGGAGGGGGATTGGTTTATGCTTTGAGTATTCAAGTAAGGATGTCATCGTTGTCGACTTCAGTCCACGTCTCAAGGTAAGTCGTTGTTGTCTTTCAGTTGGTTTTTGGGGTAGTCTTGAAATAGGACGTGGTAACTATTTGTAGGATTCGTCTTAGAGTCTTGCGTGGCTAGTTGTTAGATGCATTTTCATGGATTAGCGATAAGGTAGGGTCTCCCTACTCGGTTTACTGTTTAACTGATTTCAGATTATGTGGTAATTGTTTGTACGATTGATATTGTGATTATATGTTGTTGTTGGATTGGAGTTTGGTGTTGGTGTGATGATGGTTGTTGTGATGTTCGCGAGGCGCGTCCTCGGCTAAGTAGAGTCACTTGCGAAAGTGGCGTCACGATTTAGTTTTGCCCTTTGTGGAACCCGCCATAGGAGGGGATATGCATATTAATGGACAAGGTTATCGCTCGTTGATGAGCTGGGATTTAGTGGGAAAGGTTATGGTCCCCCACAAGCAGGGCTACACACTTTCGTGTGTAGTCAGTTACCTGATTTGATTGGGAGTTGGAGGTGGATGATGATAAGCTGTTTACTTTTATTGTACTTGTCTTATTTTGTTGTTCAGTGAACTCACCCCGTGTTGTATTTGTTTGAGTATGTGTCCTCAACAATAGTGCGATAACATGTTTAAAATCTCAAATTAAGAATACGTAAGGGATGATTCATTTATATAGTCAACTGATCAACATTAATCAGTAACGATTGACCAACTAGAGTTTGACATTACTCTCGTTTGACGGTGGTGATCAGTTGATCCCTTAAGGTCACACCTATAGGGCAATTCCCTTAATAGACTAGTTGATTAATTGTATGTCGATACAAGTTAATCAATTCCTTAAATTGGAACAGTTGATTTGTGAATGAGATTTTTATATCTTATTGTAAATTGATTAAATAAGATTTATTTTAGTAATTAAAAGATTTTATTACTAAAATTAATTATTATTTAGGAAACAATTGAGATAAGAATGAATGGTTAATTATAATTTCAACATGTTGTGACTTATATTAACATGACCCATTTTATTTATGTGATCAAGAATTACTAGACAATTTGTTATATGTAATTTAATTAATGTATATAATGATATTTATTTGATAAATATGCATTAAATTAATTAATAACATGTTACATACTACATGTGACATATTGTGTCACAAATGACAAATTGACAAATAAAATGGAAGTCCATTTTATACATAATGACCGAAATATTGGAGGGTTATAGGATAGTGGATGTTTTATTTAATTGTTAAATCAAAACACCATCATAACCAATTTGTAGCTAGCCATGCAAGCCTATATTCTTGTGAAGAACAAAAGCAAAAGGGAGAAGGCCATGCATTGGCCTTCCACATCCCCTCAACCGGCTCCCTCCTTTAACAAATAGAGAATTTGTTCTCTATTTTTCAACTCATTTAACATTCATTTTACTCACTCACTTCATCTCTCTAAAATGGTTTAGAAACTCAAAATTGTTCATCTAAAATTCTAATATCAATATATAAGATTAATAGTGTAGTAATAAAGATATTATTAGAATCATTTAAGGATACTAGTAGATTGATCTAGTTAGTTAATATATTAGTTCTAAGGGAAATAGTATTGGGTGAAATTGTTAAGGAATATCTCTATATTTAGGATTTTGGAGGATCATCCATTATATTTAAGCTCAAGAACAAATAAGGAAGGTGACCTTATTTGTGCCCTTATTTCGTGCCATATAACAATGTACAGCACATTATTTTTCTTATTTTATCTCTTAATTAGTTATGCATGCACTAGATCTTAATGAATTTGAGTTAAAATGTTAATTGGTTCACTATAAGAAATGTTTTATAAGAGGTATATGAACCTAACAATTGGTATGAGAGCATAGAATGTTGCATGCATAATCGATTTATAGTTATTAGTAACTTAATTAAAACCACGAAATAATGCATGTTGTCTATTCTTGTCCTAAAATGTTTTTAGGTCATTTTTATGATTTATGGTATTTTATTGCTCATTTTACTGATTTTTAGTTATTATATTTCATTTTAATGGCTAAAATGCTAAAAATAGTTAAACATAGTCTCTAACCTTGAATTTTTTATATGACCTCAAATGCATATTTTACTTATTGTATGTAAAATGTCATATAAATTTGATTTATTTTGCATGATTTATGATTTTTATGAGATAAAAATGAATTAAATGGGTATAAAATGGATAAATATAGTTGAACTTCGAAATAGGCCATGAAATTTTAATGTGTTGTCACATGCACATTTTACTCACTGTGTGTAAAATTTAAGATGAACTTGATTCACTTTGCATGATTTATGAATTTTTAGAGTAAAGATAACATAAATAGTGACTATTTTGGCAAAAATAGCTAAAACAAATTAAATGGCATGAGAAAATTATTTTTAGGTTGCATTTATATCCCAATTATCATATCTAAAGTTGTAAAATTGATTAGATTAATTTTTGAATACTTTAGATGTTTTATTTGATAAAACCGATAAATTGCAACTACATATTTCTCAAAATATATTCAAAAATTTTAATCATGATTTTTGATGTTATGAGTGTCATATATATATTCCAGAATGTTCAAAAACTTAAAATTTGAAATTTGAAATTATTGTAATTTAATTTGGATTTATTTCTTAAATGTTATGATTTTAGGGTCAAAATGAGCATAAAATTATGTCAAGTAGAATTATTATCAAAAACTGAGTAATGATTAATTTTTGAGACCTAAGAATGTTAGCATAATTAACTTGGACTAAAATTAGATTTTAGTATTACTTTACGATTTTAATAAGTTAAAAATCGTGAATTTCCATAAAACTCGGTTATATGATCGATATAAGTTAAATAGGGCGATTTGACATATAATTTGGCATGATAGATACATATTATAATGTTGCATATTTCATTGTTGAATGTCATATCTTATTTATGTAATTTTGAATTATGTAATTTATCTTAGTATGGCCTTAGTTTTAATCGGTATTACCCGTAATGTAAGGGGATATTGATTTGGTTGTAATTTAATGTGATCTCGTATCACTTTTATTTTAATAGTTTTTTGTATTACAAATGTATAATAGGAATAGTTATGTATTTTTATTATTATTTGTAATCCCGGAGTTCCTTCAAGACGGTGCCATTCAGAAAGGCGTTCTGACAAAGACGGTGTTCTTGGGAGGCGTGTCACTTGAAGACTCAAGGGACCAAAGGAGTAGGAGCCCATGAATCTCAATTTCATAAGACGTACAATACGATTTTTCGGGGTGCTTCTATTGACGGTTGGTAAGTGGGGTAATAAATAGTTATTACACATCGAAAGTTTGGTTGATCTGAACGAAGGTACTTTGCGACCGTAGCTGCAATAGGCTCGGGCTAAAGATAAATTTAATGTAAATTAATCGACCGAGAGTTCTAATTGTAGAATCGGTTAATAGGGTTGACCCACCAAGTTATATTAGCAATGATGTAGAGGGCCCGTTGGCTCACATCTAAGTTAATATGAATTTTGGATGTCGGAATCATTTATTATAGATGGGTAGAGGTCATTATATAAATGCTATACTTGTATTAATATTTTAAAGTATTATAACGATAAATGTTAATTAGTTTCCTTCGTGTCCATTTGTAGTTATGTTTCTCGCAATGGATTCATTCAACTCTTTAACACCGATCACTATTGAATCATGTCACAAAACATTCGACGGAATTTTCTCTCTAAACAACCTTGATAAGACTAGAGAAATTCATTTTGGCATTGGTTCCGATGGTAGTCTTAACTTCATTACTACTTCCTCACCTCCTATTACAACTAGCAATTTAGTGAATAAGTCTTGTGAAGACAATCTCACTAACACCATGGGATCCTTGTCTTTGGAAGCAAGGAGAAATGAGAAGGCTAGTGGGAGTTTTCGCAAAAGGCTTGCCATTAAGTAAGAGGTCTAATTCATACCATAGGGATTTATTGGCTAGTGGGACTACCAATAATGTATGCCTTTATTGTCATAGCATGGGCCATTAGGTGAGGAATTACCCCATCTTTTTGGGGGATATCAATGATGTACTTGACGATCCACTTGGTAATATTTCTTCCGAAATCTTTGTTATTGATATAAATTATACGTCCACCTCAACGTGGGCATTGGATACCCGTTGTGGTTCTCACCTTTGTAATCATATACAGGGGCTTAGAAACGTGGAAAAGCTAAACAAGGGTAATGTAGATCTCCGACAAGGAAATGAAGCTAGGGTAGCCGTCACTTCAAGAGAAACTTATGTACTTGTTTTAGCTAATGGCTTTGAGTTGTACTGACATAATTGTTATTTTATACCTTCTTTATCTAAGAACATCGTTTCCGTTGCCATGTTAGACATGGATGGATTTTCTTTTGTTATTAAGAATAATTGTTGTGAAATCTCTAGGAATAACTTGGCCATAGACTAAGGCATTTCAATTAATGGCATTTATGTTCTGAAATTTAACTCAAGCAAAGATATCTATAACGTACAATCCAAAAGACTCAAAACAAGTGAACCAAATGAATCATACATTTGGCATTGTCGATTAGGTCACATAAATAAGAAATGCATCAAAAGGCTAGTGTCAACTGGAATGATTGGACCCTTTTATTTTCGATCATTTGAAATATGCGAATCTTGTCTCCTTGGGAAAATGAATTGTGCTCCCTTTAGTGGTAAAGGGAGACGAGTAAGTGATTTGTTGGGACTTATACATATCGATGTATGTAGTCCAATGAGTATCATTGCTAAGGGAAATTATGACTATTTCGTCACTTTTACCGACGATTTAAGTAGATATGGGTATGTTTACTTAATCAAATATAAAAGTGAAGTTTTTGAAAAATTTAAAGAATTTCAAAAGGTAGTAGAGAACCAATTGAACAAAAAGATTAAAGCACTAAGATCCCATTTTGGTGGAGAATATATTAGCAATGAATTCCATTCTCACTTAAAAGATTGTGGTATTGTATGACAACTCACTCCACGAGGCACACCTCAACTCAATGGTGTTGCCGAAAGGAGGAATCGAACCCTACTGGATATGGTTCGATCTATGATGAGTCAAACGGAACTACTGGATTCATTTTGGGGTTTTGCATTTCTAACGGCCATGAAATCATTAAACCAATGTCCAACCAAAGCTGCAGATAAAACTCCATATAAGATATGAAAGGGAAAACTCCCAAACTTATCATATATGAAAATTTGGGGTTGTGAAGCTTATGTAAAGAACAAGTCTACCGACAAGCTAGCACCTAAATCTGACAAGTGTTACTTTGTAGGTTATCCAAAGAACACTCGTGGGTATTACCTCTACAACCGTCATGAGAACAAAGTGTTTGTGGCTTATAAGGCTATCTTTCTAGAATTCGATTACATTTCTAGAAGACAGAGTGGGAGAAAATTTGAACTTGATGAAGTTCAAGAACCACAAACTCGAGAAGAGGTGCAAGAAGATGTTCTTTCATCGTTTAATCAAGTTATTGTTCCTTCCGAACCTAGAAGGCCAGGTAGGGTTAGTCACCAACCCGATCGATACGTGGGCATGGTCGATTTGGATGACAAATTGGACATCTTACTTTTAGAAAGTGACAAACCCGTAACCTACAAAGCTGCAATTTCTAGTCCAAATTCAACTTTATGGCAAGAGGCCGTGCAATCCGAAATAAAATCTATGCATGAGAATCAAGTATGGACTTGGTTGATTTGCCTAAAGGTGTGAGACCCTTTCAATGCCAATGGATCTTTAAGGTAAAGAATGGTATAGAAGGACATGATGGTATCTATAAAGCGAGGCTAGTTTCAAAAGGTTTCACCCAAGTTCATGCACTACTACAATAATAGGCTTAGAGAACTGTTGAAATAATCTTTAGATAACGCCTTAGAGGCGTTCTTTAGGTCAGTGTTCTCTAAAGCTTATAAAACGATTGGAAGAGGCGTTTTCTATTCACAATCATAGAGAACTGTTGAAGTGATATTTAGAGAACGCCTTATAAGCGTTCTCTTTTCATAGGAATAGAGAACGGTGGGCTTAGCCAACAATTCTCTATTCTTCTTATTTTTTTTAAACAAAAAATACTACGTATATAATATAAATGGCGAAATACTGAAAATTAAAACAAAGACACAAAACATGAGAAAGTAGTCACTTTTATTACTCCAAAAGTGGCATACACCGTATCACAAGTTTGTTTTCAGTATTTACAAAATGAATACTATTCATCTACTATGAACATACGATATTATACAACTTCAAAATGATGAATGCCCAAAGATGCTTCTTCCTAAAGCTGATGTGATTTTTGAAGGAATTGAGTCATTGCTGTACTATACTTGGAATGGCTTTCTTGGTGTCGATGTTCGGTTCTCCAATGACTGCAATCTCTGCTTAAGATGAAAAACTTCAACCTGCAAGATATTTGCATCAAATAATTGCAAAGACTCAACAACTAAATGCCTAAATCATACGCATCTTAACCATTTTGTTGAAAACGCAAAAAGCTTGTGTCCGGATGACCCATAATAAAAACTGCACCTAGTTTAAAATGAATACGCCACATCTGATACAAAATAAGTTGTTAATAGTGTGTCTGGCATAGATTTAAAGCCAGCGTCGTGAAAGAATATGTTCGAACCAGTTCGGGAATCACTAGGCGCTGAGTAACAATTATGAGTAACATTGTGAATTAAGATCCTTAGATTGTATCGTCTTCAAATAAGTCCAGTTGACAGTAACTTTGGATGAAACCAGAAATCAAGTTATACCTGAAGTTGGAAAGCTCTTGCTCTTTCATTGGCCACCATACCCCTGGTAGAATGCGGTTCCTATATACGGAGTACAATCGAGAAACAAAAAAAGAAAACAAACCGCCGTAAAAAAAACCAAGGCCTTCTTTCACAAAAACTTAAATGGGACGGTTTAAGGATAATCAACAATTTTAGAGATAATTGAGAAATATCAGTAAAGATTGTAAGCCAACTATCACTAATTGAGAGATGTGAATATGTGATTGCCAGCAGTGAAAAACATATCAAACAGCTGAAAGTTTGGAGGTGGAACTTAAGGTTCCTAAGTTGAAAACAAGTTCATCCATCCCTATCATAAACCGCCTTTAAAACGACTTGATTTGTGATTGCTGAAAATTTAGAGGTGTCATTTTAACTGTTCACTAGTCATACACTCATACTGTAACACCCCAATTTATGAGGGAGCCTTTAGCAAGACATTCCCTAATAAACCGGACTGTTACCATCTCGGTTTCCCGAGGTAGTGAATAACAAATTAAACTCCAAGGCAAAAATTATATAATGTCTTTAACTTAATTATTACAAAACCTCTTTTACGTCAAATTACAAAGAACTAACATAAATAAAAGTGAAAGTCTTCTAGATGATGATCTAGCTACTAAGTCTTCTGATCCAGTGTCTCACGCCCACCAAGCTCCCGTTCTATCTCTTAAACCTGTCAAGTCTGCTCGCCAATATTTGGGTCATCACAGGTGTTCACGAATACACAGGGTCAACCACGAGGTTGAGTAGGGAAAACAATGAAACAACAAAATATGATATGCATGCTCCTCCGTCACCTCCATCTCCATCTCAACTCATATCTCATAACTCATATCTCATAACTCATATCTCATAACTCATAACCCGGACAACCCAGCCATACCGATCCCCGGTAGACTATATATATCGACCGTAGTCGATCCGCGACTTCGCCGAGGACACCAGGGCAAGTCTGCGAACCCGCCTGGGCCTTATCACAACATCATCATCACCACACCACATCACCAAAACATCCTCCATCTCCAATGCATATGAATGCTCAACAGTGAACAATGCAATACAATATGTATATCAATGAATGAAATCATGCCAGCTAACAAATGTTGTGATAACACACTCAACACGAACAATTCAGTCAACCATATCATAGCGTAATCAACAACCACGAATCAAGTCACGCTCACAATTTGGTCATATGAAACACAAACAAGTCAACACAATTCAACAACACGATAAGAAGTCAAGTGTATTTCCCTACCTTTTCGCAATCCAAGCTCACACAAGCAATCAATTATGAACCTTCACATATCCATCACCTACATAACATAATTATATATAATTACCACCTACTCAATCAAATAATCATGCACATAACCTAGGCTCATCATAACTTAATAGGAATATCAACTTAAAGAACAAACACGATTTTTCCTGATTTTCCAGCACATGACAGACTCGGAATAAAATACATAACTAATTCCAGAAAAATCAAATTGATACAAAGCCAATTGAATTGGAACCCCATGAGTCTTAGCTACAAATTATATCTAACGTGTTTTTCCCAAATTCCATACTTATCAAGGGTTTTCAGACTGATTTCCAAGAACGGACAGAAACCGTCGCATAAAAAGTATTGATTCATAAAACGAGTTTAAAACATTATTTTTCAGAAATTCCAAATCATATTATCATCTAGACTATACAAAGATTATGTATGAATAAGCCTCATAACTGAATCGACATAAAAATTAAGGTTTCAAATCATTTTCCACAACCAAATCAGATTCGCGGACTTTTCAGCGACATGTTCATAAATAAATCACCTAGGACAAACCACAAAGAATTTGACTATAAGATTTTATATGCATAAACTAGACATCAAATAAATAGGACTCTCTTTTCAAACTTTTCGAAAAAAACGACATTAAAACAGTATAAACAATGGAATTAAATCGACTTACAAACAGGGAATCGAATTAGGTTGGAATCGATGAGCAATCTTCAATCAAATGAAAGGATCGTGTGTGTGTGTGTTGGTGTGCGTCAAAAGGAGGGAGGAGGGTGAGATGAGGGTTGTGTAGTGTTAGGGTAACATTAGGTTAAGAATTAGGTTAAAACATGATGTTGGGTGTTGGGTTAAACATGTTATTGGGTAAACTCCAATGGGTCGAGGGTAAATGGGTTAGCTCACATCTCGAATGCCATGTAAACCCGTCTCAATAACTTACGAAACAACTCGATCTTACGATACAACACGAGTCAAGTAAAATAACATAACGTAATTATCGACTAAACAATTAACTCGACTTAAATAGTAATATAAAATACGGAGTATTACAGTCTTCCCCCCTTAAAATGAACTTCGTCCCGAAGTTCGCTCATCTATCAAACCTCCAAGCATCACCGTGGGTACCAAAACAGATTTTCTAGTATAAGAACTCAAGAACTTAGGCCCATAAAACAAAATGTTACATTCTACCCTCCTAAAAAGAAAGTTACGTCCCATAACTTACTTCATGCAGACATATCACCACGAATCATTCCATCATCCTACTACCGTCGTTCACCTCAAACTATCAGAGCGCCATACCAGTAGTTTAACTACACGTTTCTCTTACACATCAACCAACTAACAGAAGTAAGAACACAACATAGAGAACTCATTTGCATGGGTACCACACAACGAAACATCAACTTGATCAAAACCACAATCTATAAACAAGTGCAACATAACATTAAGATTTTACAATCCTACCCAACTAAAAACATGGTTACGTCCTCGTAACCTCTTCTCAACTTTCATATACGTATGCAACAAAATCACATCAACAACATGTAACAGAAGAAACACATGGTAAGAAATTTCGCATTAACATTAAGGTCGAAAACAAGGTTTCATTATGGAGTTAGCTGATTGTCAACAAGCAACACTTATTACTTAGCTCATTCTTAACTTAAAACACAACATTAACTAAAAGAACAACAAGAAAAGAACCAAAGGTTTACACGGTTTCATAACGAACCGATCATGGTGTTACTAGTTCTAACATAACAGATCCTAAGGTCGCGTTTACTCGATTCTGGTGGCTTCTATGTCATTCCCTACCTGTTCACCTCTTCCCCAAAGTCCGGTTTGGGCGGTTCGATCGTACTTTCGGCATCGGTACATTAGCATAAAATTCGTATCTCGGTCGCTTTGATATAAAGTCAAAGGTATGCTCGGGCGGGTAATCGGCCCCGCGATAATTGGGGTCACGACATTATCTCATGCAATGGGTGGACAACTCTCTCATATAGAAGTGTTTGTTGTCCTTTAGTATGCCAGTCGGGATAGTATCGATAAGGGTATACGCTCTTAATCGAGTATTAGTTAAGTACTCGGGTTCCCATTATGGCCATACTTGTCCATGGCGGACAAAGTTTCTCACAATGCTCATTGAAGTCGCATCAAGTGACATGCAACGATCTCGCGGTGTACATTGTAGGGATCCATCCTCTGAGTGGAAAGTTAAACAAATTATGACACAAGGGTGCTACCGTAGAAGGGTGTTAATATAAAGGATTCATTCACGAGGTTTAAGGGTGCGGAAGTTATATAACAAGTTTTCAGAGTAGCTGTTGTAATACCAGGGTTTTGGTCAACTCAAGATTATCACAATTCGCATTATCTACCAGAGAACAACAACCTTAGAAAGATCAACCACAAGGATACACGTATATCAGCATACAATCTAACGTTGACCCCACCAAATTCCTCTCCCAAGTCAAAATTATTACTAATTCCGAACAATTGAACCATATGCGCATTCATTCCGCCCTACTACTAAACAATCACTAGGAGTATTAAAACATGCTGCACATATGCACTACTTAAACACTTTGAAACCACAGAAAACATAACATGTAATCAAAACCATTTGACTCATTAGACACGCAACATGAGTTAGTCAGTTTGTATGATATAAATTCTGAAAACGTATTTCTCAATAACGTAACAACATATGGCCCATGACAACAACAACATTACTTCCATATCACACATGTGTTTAACATTTTAGCAACCATATCGTTCAGTTGTGTCCAGCAACTTAGTATAACTCATTTTCAAAGAAAACAAGAGATATCGCATAAATAGCTTAACATATACATTTGCCATCATATACCTTGTAGAATATTATCTATGATAAAAGTTTAGCAACTTGAACAACTTCTCTGGTTTGCACGGTTTGAACAAATAGGCAACTCGCGGTTCGATTAAACGTAACTATAACGACTATCATTTAAACGTACGCATGACATGTGAATCATCAAAGGGTTATCTCATTGTAATTCGACGGTTCGAGAATATATTTCAAATATCGTGACAATTGCAACAATCACCTTAGCATTTCATGACAATACAACTATGAACATATCCAATAAGGAACAACAACACTATTTTATTATCATATCATAAGTTTAGGTTGGACTGAAATAAATTAATGCAATGAAAGTAATAAGTATAACTATAGGCACACAGACTCACATAAAAGACATGAGAACTCGGATGACATCCTACATGTGTGAACATTTAGACATACTCATTACTACCATCCATGTGTAAACATTTTAACATAATTATTATAATTATTCACGCGAGTATATTAGAACAATCAAGTTAACGTTTAACACCATCAACTTTACCAAGATATGACAATATAGTTTTATATTTATATATATCCGACCACTATACAAGTATGATGAACACACCAGAGATACTACAACATGCCAAACATATATAAAATATGTAACAACTGGACTCGTATAAAATATTTCACCCTCGAATAAGGATCAGATTAAGCTATTCAATTTCACACATACTATCATGCCAAAGAATGTTATAAACTAAACTTTATTTTTTTTTTAATTTTTTTTTTTCACTTGTTAAGATACATAACTACTGAACATGCGTGCTACGATCATCATATAAAAACATTATAAGGTCGCATTAATAAGGCTCATGAATTAACCAAACAATTGTATGAAAACTCAACATAGAACACACATTTTAAAAGTTATGATTCACGTTGTAACTTCCAAAAATCACGAATAAATAACCGTTCAACGAAACTTGAGTTATATTACTTTTTATAACATACAGAGAGTTAATAATTCGTGAGAAAAAGAGTGAGGTCCAAAGCTCAAGAATTCAATTTTTAAAGGATTTTGCAACTCGGTTGGTCCAAACAAGTATGTGACAGCAATTGGTCCGAAACTTGGGTCAGATTGCAAAACTTATCATTTAATATAGAGATATCAAGAATTTTCGTGGCTTATCAATTTGAAAACATAGGCGAATCTTCTGATCGATGGAGTTGGAATTATGCAAAAATTATTAATACAATTTAAATGAGGATTTTTACAAAATCGTTGGTCAAAACATCACTGCACAGGAACTTCCTGACCACAGCCCACCAAAATATTTATTACTCCTAATCCCTATATTCTATAAGCATGAAACCAACGCCAAATGAACACTAATTCCCGAGGCTACCTCCCATAAAATTTTCATCCA